>NW_022146501.1:10112944-10332060 GCF_002938485.1 Sitophilus oryzae
AGAGAAATTACGAACTTTACACTTTTGAGAGATAGATATTAAAAAACTTTGAATAAAGTTGTTAAATGAAAAACCCTGCCTAAGCGTGAGTGGACCTCTTAAGGAGAGAAAGAAAAATCAATTTTCAGCCGTTTATCAGCTGAGAGGGAAACATGTTACACGTTAACCCTCCTCAGCAATCGATCAGAGAAAACTAAAGCTACCCAGAATAAAAATGGCGCTTGACTTCGCAGCCACCTACAAAATTCTAGTTTTGGGGGACTCCAATGTTGGAAAAACGTGTATAGTGCACAGATTTTGCGACGAGAGATACTACGATACTTATATTTCGACTATAGGTAAGTAAAATAAGTTTATTTTTGATTGTTCAAATATATGACAGATTGTGTACATTGTACTGAAGAATTTAAGCTATATAGACAAAGACTTTGATGTTGTCCTAGGATTTATGTTTTTATATACTTTTCTCACAATTTGAAAAAAACATTATTCAAATATTAATTTCCTTTAAATACTTATTTTTTAATGTGTATTGTGCATTATAACGAAATTAAACAAAAATATATTTTTATAAAATAAAAACTATTTTAATACTTAGACTACAGCAAAATTTCGATAATCTATATTCTACAGGGTCCGGCAATAGTGCGTCGGGCATCTGTAGCTCCTAGAATAAAAAACTTGAGAATCTTGTTTAAGTGCGAACCTAAAGTATGTGCCAGGATGTATTTCAAGAAAATATTTTAACTTCTATAGGGTGGCTCAAAAAAGTATGAGTGGACCTTGATGATTTTTTTTAAATGGAATACCCTGTATATTATTGCATTTTTGGCTTCCTTTCAGATCACTTTACATAACCCTAAGATATGAATAAATATATTTTGATAGTTTCAGAGATATTAAAAAATAAATAAAAAATATGTATTTTTCAGCCCTTCTTAAAAAAATTATTAAAAATACAAGAACTGTCCTGAAATCAAAACTATATTAGGTATTTACTTTAGATGGTCTGTATTTACTTTGCTATAAATATGAAAATCGTAAATTATACAGAATGTTCAAAATTCTGCGCCAAACTTTCTAAAATATAAAATAATTTTTCCTCGTTTTTTGAAATGGAACACCCTCTATATTATTTTTTTAATAGACGAAGACTTAAAAAATGAACATTTTTTGTATTTAAGGTATTTCAAAATTTTTAACGGTTTCGCAGATATTTGCGGTTTTATATTTCATATGGCATTTTCCACAGTAAATTTATATCAAAGCCACCCAATGATTTTTCACTCGTATTTTACCATTGAAAGCGCCATATGAAATATAAAAAATGTTCATTTTTTAACTATCCATCTAATAAAAAAATAATATACAGGGTGTTCCATTTAAAATAACAAAGAAAAATTATTTTATATTTTAGAAAGTTTGGCGTAGAATATTGAACATCCTGTATGATATACGATTACTATATTTATAACAATGTAAGAACAGACTATCTAAAGTAAATACCTAATATAGTTTTGATTTCAGAACAGTTCTTCTATTTTTAATAATTTTTTTAAGAAGGGCTGAAAAAATACATATTTTTTATTTATTTTTAATATCTCTGAAACTATCGAAAATATTTATTCATATCTTAAAGTTATGTAAAGTGATCTGAAAGGAAGCCAAAAATGCAATTATATACAGGGTGTTCCATTTAAAAAAAGTCATCCAGGTCCACTCACACTTTTTTGAGCCACCCTATAAAAGTTAAAATATTTTCCTGAAATACATCCTGGTACATACTTTAGGTTTGCACTTAAACAAAATTCTCAAGTTTTTAATTCTAGGAGCTACAGATGCCCGACGCACTATTGCCGGACCCTGTATAGATATGGCAACTCTTTGTAGATATTATGTAGCTTGCTGTTGAAGGTATTATTAAAGCTTGCAGTTATAATAAACCAAATTAATGCTAAAAAATATACAGGGTGTTTAAAATGGTCTTTTTTGGAAAATAAGTACATAATTTAAATTTGTCAGAAATTTAAAATTTTTCAAAGGTGCCCCTAAATTAAACTACTTATAAATTAATCAAATTGATGATATTTGCATAAAGAAACTATTCAAAATGAAAAAACACACAATTAAAATTTATTATTAAAAACAATTCTATACTGCAAAATAAAACACTAAATCACCACAATACACCAAAACACTCTTACTTTTACACTGGACGCGCGTTTCGCTAACCATGTTAGCATCATCAGCAGATGATTATAAACTCGACAACAAAACTGTGATTGAATATATTGAGCTTACATCGTTATGTATGAAATAAAATTGTTTTTAATTTAATAACAACTTTTTTGAACAGCGGGAAGGTACAGCAATGGGTAATCCATTGACTCCATTTTTGGCTAATTTATTCATGAGCAGGTTCGAGGTGGAGGCTAAGAATCAGTTTGAGTATTTTCCAAGAGTATGGTTTAGGTATGTGGATGATATTTTTTGCTGTTTTTGACACACATTCAGACACCATAGATAATTTTATTTCTAAGTTAAATAATCGTTTTCCTTTCATTAAATTTACACATGAAATTGAGAACAACGACAGATGACTATTTCTAGATGTATTAGTTATTAGAAATACTAATAATTGCCTGAAATTTGATATCTATAGGAAAAATACAACTACACGCAGATATATTCCTAATGAATCATATCATAGTATTGAACATAAAATGGCTAGTTTAAATTTCTTAGTTCATAGATTACTTAGTTTTCCACTTTCCAACGAAAGATATGAAATAGAAAGAGATTACATTAGGAATGTAGCTGAGTGTAATGGATATTCTCCTTCACTAGTTGATAAAATAATTAGAAAAAGTAGGTATAGGTTAATGATTTCTGAAAATTCGACTTTTCAAGTGGAGAAAGATACATCAAAATATTTTTCAATACCGTTTGATAGACAGTTATCCCGTGTTCTAAAAGGAATTTTTAAGAATGTCAATTATAAACTTGTGTATAGTGCTAATAATAAATTACAACAATTAATAGGTAATCCAAAGGATAAAACACCTCTACTGGAAAGGTCGGGTATTTATGAAATTTCTTGTAAAGATTGTAATCAGAAATATGTTGGGCAAACTAGAAGATCAATATTAACTAGCTTTAAACAGCATTTAACTCAGATATTGTTGACAAAGAACATTGTATAGATCTTAATAATTTGAAATTAATTAAACCAGTCTCAAATTACAGGCAATAAAGATGCATATGAAAGCATCAGAATTAATAAATGTAAAGATAGTATGAACAGAGACAACGGTCCAATTTCTTTGTTCTTTGTTTGTTTTCAAAGTTCTTTATTCCTACTACTCTAGTGGCGGAAATCTAACTGTTACGCTCGGTGGGCTCTGACTCGGTTGGCTAGATCTTGCCACGCCCACTCTGTGCCCACTGAGCGAGTATATAAACGCTCCAATTGTAGATTGTTTTTTAGTTTATAAAAAAAAGAGTTTATAATCATCCACTGATGACTAACATGGTTAGCGAAACACGCGTCTAGTGTAAAAGTAAGAGTGTTTTGGTGTATTGTGGTGATTTAGTGTTTTATTTTGCTGTGTAACACCAAAGGTTCCAACCCTCAACTGTAAAATTCTATACACTTTTTTTTAATTTTGTCAATAAATATATGGCGATCATATATTTGTAAATTATGTAAACAAATTTAAACATCTATGATATTAAACCATTAAACAAAAAATAACTAATTTAAGTACATTTTAAGGATTTCGTAGATGTAGGACATAAATAGTCTGTCCAGAAAAAGAATGTATGACAGTGACAGTTCATTTCATCATATTCAAAGATAAAAATCAAACATATTTTGTCTTAAAAAATATTATCTTATAAATTTGTCTTTTCCCAAAATACGTTGAAACAATCAATAGTTAATCAGATAGTTATTAAAACTACTTACTTTTTTTATTGCTTACAGGTATCGATTTTAAACAAAAGATAATCAATTTGGACGGTGTTCCTATAAAGTTACAAATATGGGACACAGCTGGCCAAGAGAGATTTAGAACTTTGACAACAGCTTATTACAGAGGGGCTATGGGAATTTTGTTGCTGTACGATGTCAGCAATTTGGAAAGCTTCAACCATATCACGTACTGGTTACAAAACATCGAAGAAGTAAGATAAATTTAGGGTTTTAAACAACTAATGTTTTAGAATAGAGACACTTTTTATTTACTCTTAAACATTTTTTACTTTCTGGTACTTTCAGCCTAATAGAAAGTGGTTGTCAATTTATTAATTTTAAACAGGATCTCCGATACATATTGAACTTTTTGGATTTTACATAAAATTCTAAATATATATTGTGAATAATGTTCTAATTAATTATACCTAAGTTTAACGGTTTTTGAAATATTTTGATGGATTATTTACAAATTTGTGTTGCTTGTATTTTACAAGAGGTTTTACTTTACTTAAATCTTTAACGTAAATGCTTAAATATTATACAGGAAGTTCATAATAATATGATGCAAATTACATTCAGTATGTATTTTACATACATACCAGATGTTTTTTAAAATTGGTTCACCCCTATAACTTTACTTTTTTATTTTTTGAGATAAAAAACAAGATTTGATGTGTTAGTATATGAAATAAATCAAGAATTATTGACATATTCAATTAGTTTCGGTCACTTCCTGTTTCAATGAAAATGATTACAATTTTTGATTTTTAAATGGTACCCTCGGTATTTTTTTAAATTTTTGATAGAAAATAACATTCTGAATAGAATGATATATCATATGTCAACTTTTGACAGTTTTGCTTATAAAAATAGTATGTTAAATTTGAATCTAGAGTGTCACGACCATAAATATAAGGACAATTTGACTCAAAATACCTGACTGTTACACCAAATATCATTTTCTATCAAATAAAGTAAAAAATTCTGAGGATACAATTTAAAAATCAAAAGTTGTAGTCGTTTCCGGTAAAACAAGTGACCGAAACTAATTGCATACGTCATTCAATCCTGATTTATGCCATATACTAACATACCAAATCTCGTAAAAAAAAATAAAAAAGTTTCGAAACTTTCGAAACAATTTCGAATAAAAAAGTTTCGAAACACTTTCGAAAAACACCCGGTATAACAGTATTCATTTTACAGAATGCATCGCCTCATTGTATAACTGTTATAGCTGGAAACAAGTGCGACTCAAAAGATAGAATAGTGGACACAGAAAATGGACAAAAGGTATAAAACATTACATTAAAAATCATATTTATCGTATACATTACTTCATACTATTATTATTTATACAGGGTGTACGAAAAATGCACGTCCAAATTTCATTTTTATTTATACGTGATTCCTCATCAAAAAAATATGAAAAAAAGTTTCTATAAACATGGGTCGGGTAATGCATAATTTTAAAGATGATTAAGGCATAAAAAAAATTATTCAAAATGAAAACACTTATTAAAATAAATAAAAACAGGCTATACAAAATATTTAAATTTTGTCAATACATGTTCATCATATATTTGTAAATTATGTAAATAATTTCGTCTATGATATTGAACCATTACAATAAGAAATAAATAATTTGTTTGGCCGAAAGTTGGCCGTGACAGTTGTCCCTTACTGGAAAAATTATATAAATTGTATTAAAGGTTTGATAAAAGTAAAGAAATATTAAAAAAAAATCCCATAAATATGTATAGTTTTTAAGTTTTAAAGATAGAGGAAGTTGAGACATTAAAAAATAGTTTTTTTGTAATTTTTTTAAATGTCATTATTTTTTTTGAATTTGCCAAAGGTCTGAATATTATAAATTGTAAAGTTCTTATGAAGTATTTTAATTTAACATTTTACTTTGGTTGCAAATGGAAATTTATTTTTTAATGGAGTAAAAAATATAAAAATTTTTACCTAATTTTTTAAAAATTTTAACATTTTTACTAAAAGTACGCATTTCCAGACACATGTTTATAGCAACTTCTTGCCATATTTTTTGACGGGAAATCACCCTCTTAAATCTGGCCGTACACTTCTCGAACATCCTGTATGCATAAAATTCTGTTACAGATAGCCGAACATTTTGATATGCCATTCTTTGAAGTGTCTTGCAAAGACAATATTAACATAGAAGCCTGTTTTATGTGTTTAGCCAGAAAAATACGCGAAAAAAGAGAACAAAAAGTAAGTTTTACAAATGATATACTGTATTTTAATTAATATTTTAAAAATAATAACACTCTAAGCGTGTTTGTTCATAAAACCATTTGACTACACTATACATTTTGATTACACTATGTTGTATCACTGAATATTGTTTCACACAGACTATGTACTCTGGCATAAAACACAGGGTGTTTCAAATGTAAAGGTTATCAGTATAGTATTTCCGAAGTCAATGGAAGATGGAAGTATACCTACTACACACATGATCAAAATTATTGCATATTACGATATTTTTATTTTGGATCTAATATGATTCTTTTTATATTTTTGGACATATTGGCTTACTACACGACTAATATAAAATTAAAAATCTAAGTGCAACTAGGCTGTTATTATAATTTTATTTCATAATGAGTGAAAATCAACAAAAAAATATTCATTTTAAACAGAAAATATTGAAAACAATTTTAATTATTTCTCACAACTAATTGTATCAATCTGTATTACCTCCTCGAGTCTCAATGCAAGCTGTGAGACGACGTGGCATGCTCTCAATTAAGTTGTTCAGAAGATGTTGAGGAATGGCTTCCCATGTTTCGCGCGCAGCAATTTTCAATTCATTTAAAGTACGGGGGGATCATTCCGTTTGGCAATATGGCGTTTTAGCATGTCCCAAGCATGCTCGATCACATTCATATCTGGAGACATCGGTGGCCTCCACAGTTTTCGTATATCCTCTTCCTCACAAAATTCGCGAACCGCTAAAGTGCGATGTGGAGGAGCATTATCGTCCATGTAGACAAATTCATCCCCCACTGTCCCTCGAAATGGACGCACAATAGACTCTAAAACGTGTCTAAGATATGAGGCACCTCGAGCTCCGTGCATTATACCTGCCCATACCATAATGCTTCCCCCTTGAAACGGGACACGGGGTTGAGTTGCATTCAAGAGGCCTATTCTTGTTTCATCACTAAACATGACGAAATCCAAATTAGGTCTATTTGCTCTCATCTCCTCAGCCCATTGTAGTCGCGTAATTTTGTGCTGTAAATTAAGCTTCGGAACATGTAGAGACCTCCTTAAATGTAATCCTCTGTCATGGAGTCTTCTTGTTATGGTCTTTCTTCAAACAGTTACTCCTTCAAGGCGAGCTAACTCATTTTTAATAGCAGTACTTGAAAGCAGAAGATTGCGTCGTGCAATTAGGGATATTTGACGGTCTTGCACAGCAGTAGTAACTCTCTTTCTACCTCTTCCAGGCCGGTCTGTAACCTCGTTGGTCTCCCTGATTTTTTTTTAATATTCGCTAAACATCGCTTTCGTTAACTCCTACAATTTCAGCTGTTGCAACTTGCCGGTTGAGACAATGTTACTATTCTGTAATTCTGTAATTAAACTGTGAAATAATGTTTCTATGCATTATAAGGCTAAAACAATGATCAAATTTCCTCTGAAACCCAAGAGACCACAAATCGAAATGTGCAAAAATTTGTGATAATATTGGGTCTGAACGATAAACATTGTTTACCACATCTATTTTAACAAAAAAATGATTATTACAGATTATCAAAGTTATGTATAAAATAAAAAATCGTTAAAAAAACTTTTAAGTTAAACGGTTTTATCTTATGTGCACTGAAAACTAGAAAATAATAATAACAATTAGGTATTTTGAACTTCTAGTTCAGAAATATTTTAGTACTAGGCAGAATAGCTTTTAGGCATATTAGACTAAAATAAAAACGCCTCTGAAATCCTACCTATGGCAAAGCATATCTTTATACTTTGGTAGATCATGAGCTCGGCGTTCGCTGGTGAAGCCGCCACGGCTGGTTATTGATTGTCAAAATCTCCAGTTACGATTATAGTAAGTCGATGCAATCCACACTTAGTATAGAAGAAAGTATTACAGCAATAGTTAATGGGCCCCACGTTTTTATTTTAGTCTAATATGCCTAAAAGCTATTCTGCCTAGTACTAAAATATTTCTGAACTAGAAGTTCAAAATACCTAATTGTTATTATTATTTTCTAGTTTTCAGTGCACATAAGATAAAACCGTTTAACTTTAAAAGTTTTTTAACGATTTTTATTTTCTAGTTTTTAGTATGTAACGGAAATGCCTACCGAATATTCCTCATTCTATTTAATTCATTTAGTGCATCATTATTACATGGTTTTTACCTGATAATTTATTACAATCTAATTCCTCAATACATAGCCCTTCCAGAGACTTGACTCGACTTAGAGCCACGTATGCTTGCCCTTCCTCAAACAATTTTGAGCCCAAATACACTACTGCATGGTCGACTGTGCTGCTCTGCATTTTATGGACGGTGGATGCCCATGACAAAATTAAGGGTAACATCCTTCTTTCAGCCGTACCATAATTGAATTTTGCTGGAAACTGTATGGCTTTCGGGTGTATAACGTATATGCCGTATCTGCCAAAGTCAATCCAAACTGATGGTACATTTGTTTCGTACATTTGGGTTCAACATATGGGTTCGACGGAACTGAGGCCAAACAATTTCTGTAATGTGGCCTATAGCACCATTTACCAATCCTTTTGTAACGTCAATGTTGGACCGCAATATTTTCACAAATTCATCACCTATTTTTTTTTATCTGTCCTTCTAACGTCACACAATCTTGGACACAACTGTTCTGGACACGACTACTCATGCCCTCACCTAATACGCCATTCTGTAACGACGTCCATCTTGGATTTTAAATTTTGTCATAATCACAGTATTCTACTAGTGTAGCCCTTTCATTTGATACCCATATTGAGGGGGTTGTGGAAAAATATGAAATCCGCCATTTTGTACCGGCGGCCATCTTAGATTTACAATGTTATTGATATTACTCTATTGTATTGTCATCGGAACTAAAGGTGTGTACCAAATTTCAGATCAATCTGACAACAGGAAGGTACTTAAATTTCAATTTCGAATTTTGACCCAAATAAACAAACAAATAAATAAATACCGTAAGGGTCGAGCTAAATAAAACCGTTTAAAAAAAGATGCTTTAAATTCCTTTCCGTATATTTTTAAACGATATATGGAATAATTTTGGCCATGTCTGTATTTCTATCTAATGAACGATCAGTCAAGATGTAGTTGTAAATTTGCTGCATACCTTATAAGTCAAACAGGTTTTTAGAATATTCTTCACTTCGTGATTTATCAAAATAAATTAAATTTTGAGATGCATGTAAAATTCAAGTTAAAATTTAAACAAAGTATACGAGTTCGTTTTTCTTTTTTTCCAGGGTTATCCATTTATAGATCCTCCTCCCAATGAGGAGAAAACTGATCTTTTGAAACCGAAAAGCGACTTGCACATGCGTGGATGTTCGTCGTCGTCTTGTTAGAACAATAAATAAATTCACAAGTAACATAATGACAATGGACCTGACTACTATTATTCAGCAAGTTATACAGGGTGAGTCTTAAATAAGTGCAAATATTTAAATGGCTTGAATATTTCGACCCGTAAAACACGATTATGATTTTTCGCGACAAAAAAAAATTGGATTTTTTTTTATTTTACTTAAAAAACATAATTTCTTGATAATATTGTAAAACAATATAATAGATTAAATTTACAAGAAAGAAAACCCAGAAAAGATACAGTGGTTCGCAAGATTTAAGCAAAAAATCATTTTTTTTGAAAATTTCAAAATAAAATAACTCGATTATTTTGGACTTTTTTGAAAAACGGTAAAGAGAAAATATGTTTCTTTTATCGAGATCTACTAGTCCAAAAAATATTTGCACTTATTTGAGGCCCACCCTGTAGTTAAGGATATTACCTAAGAAATAACATGCTATAATCTTAAAAATTCAGTTTACTATAGGTAGTACACTGATTAATAAATAATTTATATTACTTAATACAGGGCGGTCCTAACTGTATTCCGGAAACTTCGGTAACATATTCTGCAGATAAAAATAAGTAAAAAAGTTTGTATAAATTATAAATGTATATCCTAAAATGCTTAGTTTTGGAGATACAGGGTGTAGAAGTTTCATTTTTATTTCGATTTTTTCCAAATAATTTCTGAAGTAACGTTCATATCTAGATGAAAATTGATATCTGGGAGTTTTTTGACATGAGAAATTTGATTTTGATATCAATATGACTCCTACTTGTAGAGGGCGCCACCTACTTATTTTTTAACCGGTTTGAAGAGTAATAACTTTTCGTCCGTACCTGTATAAAACTACTGAGTAAAAAAATATACATTTACGACGTTTTTTACGTAAAAAAGGTCTCTTAGTAAAAATCGCTACGAGGAATGGTTCTCGAGATATTTGGAATCGAAATTATCAATACCTGTCACCATTGACATTAATTAAACATGCATGTGTTGACTAAATAATTATTAAGGCGGGTTCTCACTTGTCAGTTTCGCTGACGCAGTCCAACTGATTCAGTGATACTGAACAAATAATGAACGTCAGAACACATTTTAATGTTAAATGATCAGTACATTCATACTTTCAGTTAAAGTGAAAACCAGTTCTACACTTTTCATTTTTGACTGATCATTATCGAATAATGAATAGAAACTGAAGCGTGAGAACTACATTTTCGTGATTTGTTCAGTTTACAAGTTTTGAGGTTAGATTAATAATTCGCGTTAACACATCGCACATCGTTATTCAAAATGGTTTTCCGATGGCGTGATGAACACATGAATGGCATTTTTGGATAATTATAGAAAATATGAGTGCCTTTGGAATATCATCAACGACTTATACAAAAATAGGGTAGAACGAGGGAATGCCTATTTCCAACTTTGCAACGACATGCAAATACCAGAGTTAACGGTCGCTGTTAAAAACAAGATCAAAACGATAAGAAAAAAATACTATTAATTACTTAAAATGTTTGGACCAACTGAATACTGAATGTAGCAAAACATGAAACGTGTGAATACAATCGTTGTTTTTTATTTTTCATTGATAATGAATCAGTCAGACTGCGTCAGCGAAACTGACAAGTGAGAACACGCCTTTAGACTGAAATCATTAATTTGAACTGGTCTTGTGTCAAAAGTTCAATCGAAACTGTTTTATCATCATTTTTTTCGAAGAAAAATTTATGATTAATTTAAAAAAATAAAAGTCCCCGTATTTATCATTTCAGTCAAATAACTATCTACCCAACATGTTTATTTTTTGTCAATAATGACATGTAAATATGAAGGTAATATGACCATTCTAAATATCTTGAGAACGGTTGCTTGTAGCGATTTTTTCCAAGAAATGTTTTTTACGTAAAAATCACGGGACTGTATATTTTTTCACTCAGTAGTTTTATACAGGTACGGACGAAAAGTTATTACTCTTCAAAACAGCTAAAACACATGTAGGTGGCGCCCCTTACAAATAGGAGTCATTTTGACATCAAAATCAAATTTCTCATGTTAAAAAACTCCCAGACACCAATTGTCATCCAAATATTGACGTTACTTCAGAAATTATTTGGGAAAAATTGAAATAAAAATGAAATTTCTACACCCTGTATCTCGGAAACGAAGCATTTTAGAATATAAGTTTATACGAACTTTTTTACTTATTTTTATCTGCAGAATATGCTGCCGAAGTTTCCGGAATACAGTTCGGACCACCCTGTATATTATATTGAAGGCATAGAGTAAAAACTGATAGAGATGGCATGTTTACAAAATATTTTCGAAGACTTGTTAATATAAAACTCATAGAGATGTATAAAAGATAGACTAACTAAACGTTTTGATCCAACACATACAAACCAAACCAAACCGATTGTTTACTTACAGTTTAATTTTAAATAAAAACATAAAAAAATAAAAAAAAAATAAGAATAAACATAAAACAAATTATTTTGGCTTTTAATTGGGCTTAAAAATACACATAACTTGGATACAAGCTGTATCGAGTTAAAATATAAACTACAGGGTGTTGAAACTACTATTTGACATAGAGCAAAAAATTACTATATCTAGTTTTGATTCACCTTGTATTATTCCCGTTTGTATAAAGGGGTGTAAAGAATCTGAAGAGTGGAGATTTTTGTAAAACTTGCCATTTGTATAGTTTTATTACTCTATGGTTGATAGTAGCAGGTCTGTACTAGTAAAAAATTTATATATTTTAAGACTGCCCATTTCACATTCGCCACACCTTTATTTTTCTTTACCCTATAAAATAGGACGTTTTTTTGGGTCACTGTGATTTTTTTAAATTTAGAATTTAAAACTCTAAAATGTACAGGGTGGACGAAATTTGACTATATAGAGTAATATAAGTAATTAGTTAAATAAAATGAAATTATTATGCTTATAAAGTGCTTATACTTGCTGGCAAAATATCCGGGCACACAAATGTAAAGGCATGTTTAAAAGTAATTATTAGAAATGGTTTAAATTCTTGTTAAGCATAAGTACCAAATAAAAATGGAACTCAGTAATTTTATTTGACCATATACTAGATTTTCTTAGTAAGTTATTAAGACTGAAATAGAAATACATATTTGATGTTAGATTAATTAAATAGTTTTTAAAAATATATTATGATTTTATCACCATCTAGTATTAAATTAATTATAGTCATTTGTCAATTGTTATGTTGTATATATTTTTTTTTCAAATCAATAGAACTGGACAATTTTTAATACCTTAAAAAAGAAAAAAAATCGAGTCAATCAAAATGAATTTCTGCAAAAAATGAGTTTATGGTATTACTTGATATTACAATCTACAGGGTCCGGCAATAGTGCGTCGGGCATCTGTAGCTCCTAGAATAACAAAATTGAAAATTTCGTTTAAGTGCAAATTTAAAGTATGTATCAGGATGTATTTCAGAAAAATATTTTAACTTCTATAGGGTGGATCAAAAAAGTGTGAGTGAATCTAGATGATTTTTTTAAATGGAACACTCTGTATATTATTGCATTTTTGGCTTCCTTTCAGATCACTTTACATAATCCTAAGATATGAGTAAATATTTTTCGATAGTTTCAGAGATATTAATAAATAAATCAAAAATATTTATTTTTCAGCCCTTCTTAAAAAAATTATTAAAAATACAAGAACTGTTCTGAAATCAAAACTGTATTAGGTATTTACTTTAGATGGTCTGTTCTTACTTTTGTATAAATATGGTAATCGTAAATCATACAGGATGTTCAATATTCTACGCCAAACTTTCTAAAATATAAAATATTTTTTCTTTGTTTTTTTTTAAATGGTGTTTTATTATTTTTTTAACTCGGTTTTTTTATTAGATGGAGAGTTAAAAAATAAACATTTTTTGCAATTAAAGTATTTCAAAATTTTTAATAGTTTTGCAGATACACGCAGTATTATTTGTATATGTATGTATGTATGCTGGAAATGCTGGAAAACGCCAGATGAAATATAAAACCGCGAATATCTGTCTATTTAAAAAATAATATACATGGTGTTCCATTTAAAAAAACGAAGAAAAATTATTTTATATTTTAGAAAGTTTGGTGCGGGATTTTGAACATCCTATATGATTTACGATTTTCATATTTATAGCACAGTTAAGTACAGACTATCTAAAGTAAATGCCTAATATAGTTTTGATTTCAGGACAGTTCTTGTATTATTTTTTTTAAGAAAGGCTGAAAAATATATAATTTTTATTTATTTATTAATATCTCTGAAACTATCGAAAAATATTTACTCATATCTTAGGATTATGTAAAGTGATCTGAAAGGAAGCCAAAAATGCAATAACATACAGGGAGTTTAATTTAAAAAAAAATCATCCAGATCCACTCATACTTTTTTGGTCCACCCTATAGAAGTTAAAATATTTTACTTAAATACATCCTAATATTATTATATACTTTAGGTATGCACTTAAACAAAATTCCCAAGTTTTTTATTCTATGAGTTACAAATGCTCGACGCACTATTGCCGGACCCTATATATTTTGCATGCTATTTCCCATCAATAGATACTACTGATTTGAAGAAAAACATTCTATCGTTTTTACAATTTTTTATTTAAAGTAAATAGTTTTGAATTTTGTTCTAAAGAAAGAATAGTATTTGAATTGTAATTTTTATAACAATAAATTACAATATATCAAAATACATATAGGGAAACCTTGGAGAATATAGTTAGTACTATTGTATCGTTCTATACAATTGTACAAAAAATGTACTTTTGGTATATTGTGATAGTAAAGTTGTAAAAATAAAAGCTTATTGTAGACTAAAACTTGTATCGTTGATTGAAAGAACTGGGAAGATACGCAACCTAAAGGGCCCACTTATAGGATTTCCCCTTACGTCTCAAGTACTGTACGGTGGAGACACCAATCGTTCTGGGGTCAACGCATAAAACACTTATTTTCTTTAATTCGGTCAGCGAAGGCATATCGAAGACGGTGTGGATCTGAAAGCGACAGTGTTGCCATATTAAAATGTGAAATATCTTTAATACGTTTGACGAAAACTTTTTTGGATGAAAAATCCGCGTTTATATATTGAAAATTTATTCGTGTTAAACATAGAATAAGCAACAAAAATAAAAATTCTTTTATAGTTACTGAATATGTCATATGATCGAAAAAAATCGTTTAGTTGGCTTGGAAATGACGATTATTGACATTTACCATAATATTTTACATATGAAATAACAGCGATCTTCATTTCCAAAGCCAACTCTGACGCCGGCGCCGTTCTTTGTTTAATCATATAATATTATAATAAATTGTTTAACGATAGAAAATCCGTATTATTAACGTACTGTACCCAAAATCCGTAAATCTACGGATTAATTAGTAGTTCTGGCAACACTGTCTCCGGCAACCACTCACTCTGCCGATTGAAAGCAGAACTATGGTACGGTATTCTTTATCCGCTGCGCTGTAAACAACAATCAGCGCGCAGCGGTGGCGGCGCAGAGCTAAACTAAATCTCGGAATTCTCGGATATGCTGACGGTAACGTCAGCTACATCTCAAACAGGTTTTGTGCGACGAAATCGCCCATAAGGTTGCACATCTTATTTAATCAATCAACGCTTGTAATATAAAAGCATAATGTAGATATCAAAAATTACGCAGTATTTTTTAGCTCAAAAAAACAAATCATAAAAGTATAGGATCACATTATATACATTCATATTATCAAAATATTCATACATTCATATCTGAAATTAATAGACAGTAAACATCATTGTAGGAAAATAGAGGAAACAAAAAAACTCTACTTTTCAAGTTCTTTAGACATAACTCTATAATTGTAATATAACTTTATTATTTAATTAATATTTTTTTCATTTCAACATAATACCATAATATAATCGGAAATAAAACGGCGCTAGAGTAGGGTTGGTGGTAGAAGGAAGATCGCTGTCATTTTATATAGGTATAAAATTATATTAATAATGTTATCGATCGTCATTTTACAGCCAACGAGTATAATGATGATTAATTTCAGATATCTTTTAGAGAGTGGTTCCACTTTAACAAAAGACAAACTTTAAGATATGCAAAATAAAGACATTTATGGTTTATAATAAAAATTGTCGAGTTAAAATAGGACCACCCTGTACATTCAACTCTCACCATTGCTATATCAACTGCCACCGTTTTCTGAATCATTTTTCTAAAAAAAAAGGTCTATAAGTTCATTTTGGTCCCAACTTTAATAATAATTAAGAAACTTAAGTAATAATTACTGTTCATATATGTCATGTCAAAAATGTTGTACACTTTTACTTAATAGAGCCTCCTATTGGGAATATTTTTTAGTAATACAGGGTTCTCCACAAAGTCTTTCAAGTTTTTTTGATGTTATACCGGGTGCGTCTCAAAAGTGGCTGACTCCTATATTTTTTCAGATAACAAAACGAGATTTGGTATGCTAGTATATGACATAAATTAGGATTGATTGACGTATTCAATTCTTTTGGGCCACTTCCTGTTTCACCAGAAATGACTACAACTTTTGATTTTTAAATAGCACCCTCGGCATTTTTTTACGTTATTCGATAGAAAATGACACTTTGAATAGAATGATATAATATCATATGTCAACTTTTGACATTTTCGCTTAAAACAAAATTGTACTTTAAAGTTCAATCTAGAGTGCCATGGCTTCGCTAAAAACACTAATTTTTAATCAATGAGCCTTGGAAAAACAGATTTGATCGTCTAATGTTTTTAGTGTCTTGTCCTGGCCGGTTAAAAGATGCCCAAATCATATTTTTAATCAAATCTCATTTTTTTCAAATGGAACGAGGGTGGATCGTTAGCATATTTAGAAAAAAAACATTTTTTTACAACTACCTACCTAACCTAACCTAACCTAACCTAAACGAATAATTTGGTACCACACATGTATTTGGTATTTCGAGTCAAATTGTCGTTACATTCATGGCCATGGCAGTTAATTAGAGTTAGTTAGTTAATTAGTTAAAATTAGAGTAAAATTTAAAATGCTCTTTTTAATTGAAAATGTCAAAAGTTGACATTTGATATGTCTGTCTACTTAGAATGCAATTTTCAGTCATATAAAGTAAAAGTAAAGTCATTTTCTATCGAATAAAGTAACGCAAAATACAAAGGGTGCAATTTAAAAATCAAAAGTTGTAGTCATTTCCGATTAAACAGGAAGTGACCGAAAACAATTGAATACGCCAATCAATCCTAATTTATGTCATATACTAACATACCAAATCTCGATTTGTATCTAAAACAATAAAAAAGTTATAGGGGTGAGCCACTTTTGAGACGATCAATAGAAACTAACACTGATTGGCTAAAATTGATGATTTTTTTTATTATTATAATGAAATTTTGTTTGGAATAGAGTTTTAAAGAAAAAAATCCAAACATCTGGCTGTAAAAAGCATAGAAACATTTATAATACCAACAAAACAAATTCATAAGATAAATATACATACACTCTAATATTCTGTATACTGATAAAAAAAAGTATAAATCCCTTTTTTTAATTATTAAATTTATTATACCCCATTGGTCATAAATAAATATAATGGGTCTGTTTTCTGGTCAAAATGCATAATATATCTATTCATTTCCAAGCCATTTTTAAATTAATTAAATGTAAAAAAAATGTTTTGAATATTTGTTATAGTTTATAATCGTTATAGCATTACATTTAACTATTGTCATGGGACCATTATACATGATTTCGCAAGCATTCTACAAATTGTGATAAGTTATTAAATTATATTTATAACGCATTCGACTGCATTTAATTTTTAAAATAAATTATTATACTATAGAAATATTTGTATGTGTTTTATTTCACTTAAAAATTATACAGGGTTGTTCACCACATACGACACGGAGTATTGTAGCTAAACGATGAGATTTTTACAAATTGTAAGTTTGGGGTTCGTTGAAGGACTATTAGAGCTACAATTTAAAAATATTTTTACAAGATACAGAGTGTCCCAAATAAATAAAAAATATCCAAGTTGTATTTTTTTAAATGGAACACCCTGTATATTATTATATTTTTAGTTTCTACGATTAAAATACAGGTAAATTTGATTAAGGTTTATTATACTTAAACCTTACCGTTTTTGAAATATTTTCAATTTTGTGAAATTGCAGTAAAAATTTTAAAGCTTCACTTCTCCAAGTGTATCAATGTTTTTAATACTAAATATTTAATGAAGTTTATTTATTGATCAGTGATTGTGTTGCAATAATAAAAATAATACTACCTTATACAGAGTGTCTAAAATTTATTTTAAATAATTATTAGCTTCAAACGGCAATAACTTCTTTAATTTAAATAGAATGCCCTGTATATTTTAGGAGAATCAGATGCACAATTAAATTGTCTATCAAATTGTATTATACCATTTTTTACCTATCCCTTCAAGTTTTCGTAGAAAATGCATTTTCTTATAATTTAGACCTCATTTATCAATATATCCATGGAATATTGACATTTTAGATTGTTTTTAAAGCAACAAATGTACAAAATGTACAGACTAGTAATATTATCGTTTTTGGCAAAACGATAATATTACTAGGCCATTTGTATGCAAAAAGAAAACTATTTAAATCTTTATAAAAGAGTATACCATTAATTAAATATAACACCATTATTTCCCCCCATATACTAATTAATTACATACTTAATTGTGTTCGTTAATAAATTATTATAAATAAATGTGGATTTGAGTCAGAAATCAATATAATAATAAGTTATCAAATTAAAGTCTCTGTAGTTATAAGTAAGCATTTATTAAAAAATGAAATATTATTTTTAAGGTGTTACTTTTTATCACACTGTCTAATGCCCATACAAAATTCAGTTTTTTAGTATTTGGAGCAATTATATTATTAATCAACGCAAACAGTCAGTTAATGTAGTTTGAATACTGGAATCATATTAATTGGTCCTCTTTAACAAATATTTAAACAGTTTTTTTTATTTTTTAATGAAATAAACGAATTATATCGACAATATTAGTATCTGTACTCTTTAAAAATTTGGTACATCTTTAAAAATAATCTAAAATGTCAATAGTCCATGGATATATTGATAAATAAGTTCTAAATTACAAGAAAATGCATTTTCTACGGAAACTTAAAGAGATAGGTAAAAAATGGTATAATATAATTTCATAGACAATTAAATTGTGCATCTGATTTTCGTAAAATATACAGGGTGTTCTATTTAAATTAAACAAGTTATTGCCGTTTGAAGCTAATAATTATTTAAAATAAATTTTTAGACACTCTGTATAAGGTAGTATTGTTTTTATTATTGCAACACAATAAGTGATCAGTAAATAAACTTCAGTAAATATTTAGTATTAAAAACTTTGATACAATTGGAGAAATGAAGCCTTAAAATTTTTACTGCAATTTCACAAAATAGAAAATATTTCAAAAACGGTAAGGTTTAAGTATAATAAATCTTAATCAAATTTACCTTTATTTTAATCGTAGAAACTAAAATGTAATAATATACAGGGTGTTCCATTTAAAAATACAACTTTGATATTTTTACTTATTTGGGACACTCTGTATCTTGTAAAATTATTTTTAAATTGTACCTCTAATAGTCCTTCATCGAACCCAAAACTTACAATTTGTAAAAATCTCATCGTTTAGCTACAATACTCCGTGTCGTATGTGGTGAACAACCCTGTATAATAAATTTACCGTTGCACAAAGTAAAATTAATTACTAAAACGGTATAGGAGCAAGCCAGTTTTGGAAGACACCCGGTATTTTTAACAGCGGCATTCCTTTTTAAACTGTTACAGCGCTTTCAGACGGAGCGGACCGTCCGCGCGGATGCTTTTTCAACATAGCACATCCGGACGGAGCATACGCGACCCATGTGAAATTGTTCATGTAAACTCATGGTACTTGCTCGAAGTCGCGGACGCTCCGCTCCATCTGAAAGCGCTGTTAAGGTACGCGCACACTAACCAAGCTAGCGATTCTGTAAATATATTTTCTGTCTAGTGACTCATCAATCATATACAAAAATAGCATAGGCTAGACAGGAAATTTCTTGCTACGGAGCTTACAGAATCCCACCGCAGAGCCGCAAGTGCCGCATCCACCGAAGAAAAATATTGTTTGTGTTACTTTCAATGAAGGTGCGCACACTAGCCAGAGTCGCACGAATCGCATCGACGAAAATGCGGCCAGCATTGTTGGGCCAGAATGATTTTTGGTAAATGCGGCTAGTGCTGCTGACGTCACACGCAATTCCTTCCACTCTACGTAGGTAGCCGAAGAGGAGATTAGAAATTCAATATGCTAAGAAAGTTCGCAAATTTTTCATGGCTTATATTGAAAAATTTTAAGTTCATCCTCAATTAAATATGGAAATAATGTGGATTTTTGCAAATATTATGAACATATAACTTTCGATTCTTTCTCGTGATTTCTTCTTCTTCTATTAGCAAGAAGCTTATAATTATTTCTTGTTCGTTGTAATTCATTGTCGAGAAATATTAAAAAAAACACGCTTACCACCGCAGACAGGACTCTGGAAGCGACTGATGATAAATTGGATTGGCAAATACGGGTGCAGTAGGGGCAAAAAGAAACAATATAGCGAATAAGGCGGCGCGTTCGGTACGGCTTAATGTGCGCGATAAGAAAAAAAAGTGCGATTCGTGCGGCGAGTGCGGCGCTGGTCAGTGTGCGCGTACCTTTAAGCTCCGCGCGCACTGAATGGGTATCGGCGAGAGCGAGCGGCACGTAATTTTCAGTTTACGTTAAAATAAATGTAAGCCCGCGCACCGCATTAGGGTACGAACATAGTGGAGGCAGGTTTCTGCTTTCCGGCAACCAGCGCCGTCTCTGGGGACCTATTCTTGACCACTCGCATCTTCAAATATCGCTCACATCTCGCATCTCTGAAAAAGCCATATAACAATACACGTGATGCGTAACTTTGCATATATGCCGTGTATTGTTATATGGCTTTTTCGGAGATGCGAGCAGGGTTCGGAAGTAGTTAATTAAGAGGAAATTTACCTGATTAACTAACCTAACCTAACCATATTCAAACGCCGCGCCCGCCGCGCCGGCGCCGCACATAGGCATATTTGGTCTATAAACCTGGCCAAAAGTGAAATCTTTTTTTTATTTATATTTTTATAATTTATCGAATTTCATTTTTTATCTTAACTGAATACAAATCTATAAATACTAAATGTAAGCGCGTTTATTAGCTTTTTTTAAGTCGTAAGTTGACTATCAAATAAATAATATATTTCAATTATAAGTATGAATTATCTTGAGTGTATTCTGAATATTTCTAAGATTATAAAATAGTGGAATTGTTTGTAGTGCTTTTTTTGCAAATTGTTTATAATAACTGTCATGATGGATACAGAGCCAGCTGGCAAGTCCTGTTTTATGCCATATTTTTATTTTGAAGCGTTTCCTTCTATTCTATTTCTTTATAATGTTTTATATTTAAAAAATCAGAGGAATTTTTATAAGGTGTAAGACTATTCGGCAATATTCCGCATGGAAATTAGTATCCGTTCAATGCTTAAAGTCTCCAGCTTTGGAATATGTACAAAAATCTTGCCAATATTTGCCACTGCCAAAAAAAAACATTGACTTAAATAGATTCTTAAAGGAAATAGTCTTTACCCTATAACACCCATCCTCGCTCAAATATCGTCTATAATATACAAAGTACTTTCTTGTTCTAGCATCCTCATCCAATTGCTTGGTTTTGCACAGAATGGTCCTATTTGATCGGTGGAAAGGGTTTCAGAGTAAAAGGGTATAAAGGAAAAAATATTGTGTAGGAAAAACAAAATGGGGTTCCATATTAGCACCCTCTCCTCTAATAATTAATATTACTAGCAAAAAAGCAAAAAAATCATAAAACATAATTTTGGCCAACTTTTAGTTCTTAATAACCTCTGCGCATCGTCGGCGTGTGCAAAAGCAGAAATAAATAAATTTTCGTTCCGGTAAAAGCGAGAACGCCGATGAACGCTGGTTGACGGCGCCTACCTGCTTTCACTGTGAACTAGCCGATTTGATAACACGCTTTAATTTTTCAAGGTTATAAGGCGCTACTATTTACCCATATACAGGGTGTCTCAGAAATAAGTGTAAGTATTTTAACTTAACTGGTATATAGTATAGTTCAACCCCAGAAACACGCCTATGAGGTTTTTTTCCCGATTTTTTTTTTAAAAATCGGAATTTTTTGAAAAATTTTTTAGAATTTTTTTTTAGTTTTTATTTAAAAAAAATAATTTCTTGTTAATATGGCAACATAGGTAGTAGATTAAATTTACAAGAATCCAGAAAAGATTCAGTGGTTCTCACAATTTTAGCAAAAAATCATTTTTTTTTGGAAATTTTCAATGTAAAATAACTCCGTTATTTTGGACTTATTTGGAAAACGATAAAGAGAAAATATGTTTCTGTTATCGAGATCTACCACCCCTTAAAATACTTGCACTTATTTCTGGGACATCCTGTAATACGCAAAGTTGCGAACGATGTCAAGAATAGGTACCCAGATCCTCGCCGACTACCGGTAAGCGGCAAACCTGCTTGCACCGTGTTCGCACACTTAGATCGGTGCGCTCGGTGCGCTTCGAGCTATCGGCGGCACTCGCGCCATCAGGCGAAATCAGAGAATGCATGGGAGGGGGACGAATAGTCTACGCCGAGCGACTGTTTTTAGTGGAGCGGTTTTACATTAAACACGTCCGATGAATTATTAATCGAAAGTGTACGAGACCATATCATACTTAATATGCGGTTCTTTATAAAAATTTCTTACAAGCACGTAACCTATATTGTTTGCTACACTTATTCAATAACTGAATTAGAAAATCTTCCGATTAAACCCATTTATTTCTCATCTCGTTTTGATTATCTCACATTATTTTGAAAATCGAATTTAAATATCGTCAAAAAACTTATCATATTATTTAATTTTTGGTTTGTTTTGACGTTAGTAATAACAGCTGATAAATAGTCATCCTATGTTACTATGTTGATCGCTCCGTACAAGGTACAAATAGAGAAAATAATATTTATGTTTGAATAAAATATTTGTACATATATCTATTATCGTATGATAGAAAAAAACGGCGTCCAGTTGAATGGGAAATGACGATTGACGATTGATGGCATTTCCTATATAAATTTACATATAAAATGGCACCGACCTTCATTTCATGGCCATCGCTGATGCCGTTCCAGTTTTATTTGACTATTTTTCATATCTAACTTTGTTTTTAAAGAACAAATTAAACTCTTTTGAATGATACTAAATTTGTTAAAATCGGCCAAGCTAAGAGTCATGTAGTATATTTTATCCCCATCTTCCACTCTACTTCACTAATTTTATGTGGTTTGTTAAGATCTAAATATATTAATGTGTGTTTGGTAAAGATCTAAATAATATTAATTTCCATCATAAAGAATAAAATATAAAAAGTTGCATAAAAATATAAATAGTAATAATACTTTATAATTTTTTGAAATGCCGAATGAATTTGACTAAATTTGAATAAACCTCTCCTCGTCTATGCTCAAATTTATGCTGGTAACGTACTCTCGACCATCGATCGTGCGACTCCAGTGCGCGGCTACAATCGACTTTCCGACCGGTCGTGCCGCTCGCACCTCTCGCTCTCGCCGATACCCCTTCAGTGCGCGCGGAGCTTTAGGCGGCAGTCAAGCAGCAGAATAAAAAAAATAGCGGAGCGTCCGCGACGGACCGTCCGCTACTTCGAGCAAGTACCATGAGTTTATATGAACAATTTCACATGAGCGCGTATGCTACGTCCGACGGGTATCTTGAAAAAAACACGACGGACGGTCCGCTCCATCTGAAAGCGTTGTACCACTAGCAAATAAAATGTTAAGTTTTTCGGAACCGGTTTTGATTATTTGTCGTGTTACGCATGCGTAGTGGGTCCTTTCTTGGTTGTCTTTCAAATGAATCTCCCACTCTGTTATGTAGCCCGAAAGACGAAATGAATTTATCTCGAATATATTGAAGAGTACCTTAAAATCCTCCAGCCCCTTAGTTTATGCCATCAATATATTACATAGTGATCAAAACAGATCACCCATTTTTAATAGACATGTATTCGATGGCATCTAAAATGTAATGGTAATAAAAGTACTACAAAATCGGTTAAATTTTATAAAAAAAAAACATATTTTTGCGTTTGTAGTTTTTCTGAAAATTAACCGTTTTATTTTATGTGGTTTTATGTCTCATCTGTACCAACAATAAATTAATAGTATGATACTAGCACAGATCAGGTATCCTATAAGTATACAGATAAAAATCTTGTCCCTAATTCGTGGTACGAAAATTGTTTTTTATGACGATGTGCAAACGAGTAAAATTTCCTGTGCACAAAAATAAACTCGCGGAAAATAACAAGAAACAGCGTAATAGAGAGATATCGCTAAACCGAATAGCGTGCATGGACGTTAATAAGGTCAGGTATTATTTCCTTTACGTGAGATGGTATTAACTCTCTTCATTTATAGTTATCGGATCGGAAAGAATTCTGTTCGCGTCGCGTCCGCTATTTAAACTTAACCTAACTTTGAATTTAAAACTTTGAAATTGTTTTGGTTACTAGGTATTTTAAAACTAAAAGGCTAAAGTGCTTATTTCCAGTGCTTTATTGTTCAACGTCTGCCAGTGGGTTTAGGGCAACAAGCAACAAATTCTCTTAGAAGGGCTAAGTCGTCATCTGCTGTAAACCTAAGCCTCTTTATAGGTTCTTTAATATTGGAAGAGGTGGAATCCATATTTAGGGCCATATTTATTTAATTAAAACTAATCCCAGCTACTTAAATATTAAATTACTAATTCAAAACAATTCAAACATAACCTAAAATAAAGATCTCGCCGGCCGGCCCCGGTTGTCAAATACCCGCACATGCCCATTTAAGCAATTTTTAAACGTTATTTAGAAATAGCGCTTGGTAATTGATCCGCAAATTACGTCAGGCGGTAACGTTATTAGCGGGTGTTGCGTTAAAAATTGTCTCGCGCAATCGTAACCATGATAAGGTACGCGTAAATACTGCATGACGCTATTCGGTTTTCCGATATCTCTCTAATAACTGTGCCGGTCAGGCGCTGTGCACAATTTTAGAGGCCATAAGTGAGGGTGCTATGTGCGCAAACTAGTAACCTAACAGTGCCCGATTCCGAAAATTGGAACCACGAAAAATAAAGTTTATAATCTGTATAATATGTGATACTAGTAAGAAAATCGCTAATTGGTAATGCAAGAAAATCAATATTAACGTTTAAAAAAAGGTACTTAAATTGAATTCTGATTGTCTTGACTTGAGGGTAATCATATTGATATAATAAGTCATTTTACTGACTTAGCTTGCAGATCATCATGATTTAAGTCAAAAATATAGACTTAAGTCATAAAAACGACTTAAATAACGTTAATTAATTGATTTAAGTCTTTACAAAAATGACTTGAAATAAAATTATTTAAGTCAAAAGATTCAAGACTTAAATCATTTTAACTTTATGTTGAATTTGACTGAAGACTTTAAGTCTTTTAAAAACTGACTTGTTGCAGCTCTGACTCCTAGACATGTAAACACCAACCCCAAGACATTGAATATAAAAAAAAGACAAAAATGTTTTTCTTTCAATTTCATTTCTTTTATTTCAATAATTAAAATATAGTTTACAACAAGGATAACCGATTGCAAAAAAATATTACAAAAACAAAAAATGGAATCTATTCATCCACGAAATCAGTTAATAACATCATAACCATATGTTACAAAGTAAAATAAATTAATCTTTTAGAATAAAGTTACATAACGCCTTTTCTATAAATACAAGTATGCCGGCCATACAATCATATAATTTTTCAAATGTACCGGGTATTTCAAAAATAAGCTAACAAGTCTTTTTAAGTAGTTTTCTTCATTTAGGAACATCTGAAATCGAGGGGTAAACCGCGAGACCAATGCGGTGTACAACCCCAAACCAATGCGGACCAATTGTGTAGACTAATGGTGCCGATTAAGTGACAATGCTAACAAATCGGGAAAATTGACCAATTTTGCAGAGCCAATGGAACCAATTAAGGGGAAATTGACAAATTTTGCAAAGCCAATGAAGCCAATTAAGAGGAAATTAGGGACCAATTATGAACTAATTATTAAAGGCTAATGTAAAATTATGTTAGTAAAAACTACGCGCTATCGAGTCCGCAAATCTAGCCGAGTCGACGACAGGGTTGCCAGATTGGATCCTTAAACGCCATTTAGGATATTTTTAATGATTAGTTGACGTTAGCACAAGAGAAATAATTATCTATTGAAGTTATTTACAGTGGCGTGTATACGAAATAATGGTTTCCGTTAAATACCTTAAACTTGTAAGGTCCGTTTGATACGAGCAAAAATTATGGCGAAAATCATTAGGTAATTATTTCAAAAATCTGGTCATTAAAATGTTTTGAGGTTAGGTTAGTTGTAGCGTACACAATTTTGGGTCGCGGTTTACCCCTCGTCTGAAATATATGAGTTATTATTAATTTAGTTATTTTATAAATTTAAGTTATAAAATTTGAAAACATTTTTAAAAAGCAAGATGTTATTATTAATTTTGAAAAAATGCTAATTTTTCGTTTTGAGCTTACTTTTGAAGAACACTGGTATGATATAATCAAAACCAATCAGTTTTAATCTGATTGAAGAAAATCAAAACAGATATTCAACAAAAAAAACTAACAGATTTAGACAAAATGAAAATTATAAACTAAACGACTTTTTTTGAAGGCGACATACTTCAGAACTATACAGGGAGATATAATAATAAGTCTTGAGATAATAAGTGAAGCAAAGCTCAGTTTTTAAACGGTATTATTCAAGGACAATAATAATTATATTGAATTTTCATCTATTAAGTCGTTACCATATAATTATTTTTGCTTTTTAAATAGATAACATAGTCTAATATAAATCTTTACAAAATTCACATTCTAAACGTTATGAAGGATATATATATATATTTCGAATGATCTAGGAAAAGTGACTTAAATATCATTTTTTATTAATAAGAAAAATTTTATTTTAATTCATTTATTTAGAATCTGTCTTTTATTTGGGAATAAAATTTTTATGTCAATATAAATTACATATACAGGGTGTCCCAGGCTGAACGTGCATTACAAGTTTCTAGAGAACCACAATATCTAGATCGGAGATTTTTTGCGCATTAGTTTCACAACGAGATCTATCGATTAAAAATATTTTCAATATGGCGGCACTTCCGGAAGTACCGGAAGTTGACAGCAACTTTCTTATTTCAAATGGGTACCCCCATTTATTATTACATACTTAAATTATCTGTAAAATTTTATGAATTTTCGTATAAAATACTCTATATCTAACATTAACCGTTTCTGAGGAAAAAAATATTTAAAATTTTTGGAGGAAAAAATCTCCCTGTCAAAAAAATCTGTATAGCTTAAACGACAAATTTAATGATTACTAAAGCCACTGTGGCATAAAGAAAAAACATGTGTCTATATATTTCAAAAATTAAATTGTTCGAATGTCATATAATATTAGCCATAGCTGTCATGGAATTGAGCGATTAAAAATTTTAAATATTTTTTTTTCTCAAAAACGTTAACATTAGATACAGAGTATTTGATATCAAAATTCATAAAATTTTACAGAGAACTCAAGTATATAATAAAAAATGGGGATATCCATTTAAAATAAGAAAGTTGTTGTCAACTTCCGGTATTTCCGGAAGTGCCGCCATATTGAAAATATTTTTAATCGATAGATCACGTTGTGGAACCGTAAAGTGCATAAAATCTCCGATCTAAATATTGCAGTTCTCTAGAAATTTAAAATGCACTAATGCACGCTTAGCCTGGGACACCCTGTAGACCTCGGCTCAACAGAAATTCCTACAGATTTTCATTTCAAAGGCCACTGTGACGCCGATTCTTTCCGACCGCATGCTATATACATTAATATCTTGAAAAAAAAAAGAATTATTAGAAAAAAATAGCGGAGGACAAAATAAGAAGTACAATGAATAACAAGATAAATAAAGTTTATTTTTATCGTGTGATATTATTTTGTTACACGGTAAAATATCTTAATTAAAGCCTTAAAGAAAACAATTCTTAGGGAAAAAATAGAAAACAGATGGGTGTCACTTTTGTATTCGATTATCGATAAATATATACCCTCATATGCATCACCGTAATATCCTAAAATCTAAGCTACATCGTTGAATCACCGTTTTGCGTTCTACTACTGCTCGAACCGGATTGGTCCATTTGGTTGCTACTAGAGGGCGCAGCCGAGGGCGATCCGAACAACGATCTGAGTACGTTTTGTACGCTGGCAACTGAAACAAAGACAGGACATTGTACAAACGTCAATATGTTTGTACCAATTTGTACAAATTGTGTAAAATTCTCTAAAATGTTTGCGACCTCACAATGAGAGAAAAAATATATTTTTTAAACTACCCAAGTAGCATTTTTAGACACAAATTCGAAACAAAATCTCTGCTGAGAAACATTGCGAAATAGTTTCGTCACATCTTTGATACATGTTTCGCAACATAAAACGCTTTTTGTTTCGAAACATTTTACCAAAATATGGTTTCGCTACATAAGCTATAACAATAAAGATCTTAGTGTCACAAATTTTTCGCAACTTTAAAGAAACAGATGTGCCTCACATTTACCGATTTCGTACTCGTTTTGTGCCTGCGAAAAGTTTCCATAATTTATTTTTTTCCCCTATTTTTGGCCACTTGTCTATTACGATATTCAGCCAGCTTAATTCTTAATTTTTAATTAGCGTTTAAAATCGGCCAAATACAGACTCACACACACATTTAACATCCATGTCCGGGGCCGGATTCGAACCGGCGACCTTGTGTCTACTAGAAAGCGGAGCAATCATTTCGACCATAAGGCCGACCATAATTTATTTATGTGAGGTTCAAGTTAACGTCTCCTTTCTGCTGCAATGGCTAAACTGGACGGGACCTACTTTGTTTAAGCGGAATCCGAACCGCGGTCCTCGGCCATATCATGGTCAATGGCCTACCGACTTAGGAAGTGTCTAAATTAACTCTTACTCACGAGATATCCGATCTCATCCGGCCTCGAACCGGCGTGAATGAGCCAGTGTGTATCAATAGATTTTACACTTTTCCCTTGGACAACAGCACGATGCAAAGTTTCGAACCGGTCACCTGTCCTTAAAACTAGCATCGCCTTACGTCGCTTAATTTCGGTGTTCTAATGGGAACCTAAAATTCCGCCATGTTGGCTAGTGATAGCGATTTTAACTAAAAATATATTTTTTTATATTTTGAGCTTCATTAAGAACTCATTCATAAGAACGCGTTCTACTTACATTGATTTATATATTTTTATTTTCAGAACCATGATAGAAATAAAAATAAAAATCTATATTTCAAACAAAAATATTTTGTAGCAACAAATAATGATATATAGAAGAGGCATTAAAAATATGAAAGTACATTATTAAATTAAATGATGAATTTGCTTTTGCCAGACATTTTTTGTGCGAGAGACATTTTTTGTGCGAGAAGACATAAAAACAAGAATTTTGAGACAAAAAAAAATATGGCGGAGGTGGACATTGTTGATGGTGGACATGATTGAAATCCACACACAGACATATAGTATTTTAGTATGGTATTTTGTTTCTTCATATTTAGAAACAGTGGCTGCTGAAAAAGGGGATATCGTGGGCGTACAGCGAAAATCCACTAAGTCACATTTTTGGTTGAATTGGATTAAACACACCACTATGTCCAGTTTTTCACGGTCTTTAACATGAAAACCCCATTAAATCGGCAACCTTATATTATAAGGATGCCGAAATTGGATTTGAGTCTACAGCACTCATAAAAATCTGGTACGACAACTTGTAATTCCTGGTCTAGTGGTCTATCATAACATAAACTTTGAAAATGGGACAGGGTAGACACAGGTTTCAGTTAATTTACTTGTTTATCGATGTAGAGAAATCTCGCGACAAGCTTTTATATAATATAAAATTGTGTAATGACGTTATAAGTTCATAATAAAAGTTTTAAAGAAAAAGTTTATTTTTTTCTTTTTAGTGTATTTAAATAAAAGCTTGTTTTTGAAAAAGTTTTTTTTTAAAATGTATTTTCTACTTTTTAGTTATGCTGGTTTCTCAGTGCCACACACTTAAATTCATTTTTTTTAAATAACTTCCTATGGGCATCCTAATAATAGGTATGTATATCGATTTTCATTAAAAAAGGAGAACTTAAAAAAAAACGACAGCTGTCAAATTTGACAGTTCAAATGTGAGACAAATAAAATGAAAACCGACTAATGGGGTAGGGGGCATCCAATATATCGATTTTTACCAAAATCGGACAACTTTGAATTTTTTTTGACAGCTGTCAAATTTGACATCTCAAATTTTTTTTCTTTTATTTTAGCCCATGGCCATCCTATATATCGATTTTTATCAAAATCGGACAATTTTGAATTTTTTTGACAGCTGTAAAATTTGACAGCTCAACATTTTTTTTCTTTCATTTTAGCCCATGCCCATCATATATATCGATTTTTATCAAAATCGGTTGACTATGAAATTTTGACATGTCATTAAACTGTCATTTTTTCAAGATGGCCGCCCATATATTTTTTTCATATGTATATACCCACAATATACCTTATATATAAAATTTCAGCCCGATCCATTCATAAATGGAATTTTAAAAAATCAAAAACCTCAAAAATGCCGCCATTTTGACAGCTGTCAAAAATTCGAGTCATGCTTTGCAAAAAAATGTATTGTCATCGGGACTGAACCTACATACCAAATTTCAATTTCCTATAATAAAAGGAAGCGGTTCTAATTTAGCTTACAAGATTTGCCCCGAACAAACATACATACATACATAGATAGTTACATACAAAGCAAGTTAAATAAAAGCTTATAAAAAAGCACATACCTTGTCCTCTAGCATCAATGTTTGCAATATCTTCTCTGGCTTGGTTGAATTCATTCTGACTAGATCCCTCTCCATCACCGCCCAAGTTTTGCCTGCATATCGGGCAGGTTCCATGAAGCTCCAGCCAAGGTCTTATGCAGTTCTCGTGGTATATATGAGTGCACGGCAATTGTCTGGAATATTAACCGATATTTTTTTATAAAATACCCTACAAAAATTATTAATCTTTTAATAAAAAGATTAAGGAAGGGGCATATCAAAAATATTAGATCGAACGCGACGGACGGGCTCCATAGACAAACAAACGAGCTCCTAAAATGGCCGACTCGAATTCCGGTTTATCAGTGCCCTTCTAATTTTATTCAAAACGTGTGAAAATATGATGTAGGGTAGACTCAATAATGTGTTGTTTTATTTTATGTTGTCAATAAATGTTGGTAATTATTATAATAGTAGGTCTGGTCCACTTTAGGTACGTCAAAATTTTAAAATTTTCTATACAGAATTGAGAAGAGGAACACTTATAATGACATTTTCTAACAAAAAAAGTGCGGATCGTCCATAAATAACCCAAAAAAAGAATGTTGTAAGCAATGCAATCAAAACTCAGTTACGGCGGACGTTTTTACCATTGTGATCCTCTTCTCAACTTTTAACACAGATCAAAATATAATATATATTCTTATCAGCTTAATATCGCTACCGCTATTTTTCAAAATTAATAGGAAAGTACCGTATGATCGAATAAAAACGGCGTCCAGTTGGCTTGGAAATGACAATCGATGGCATTTCCTATATAAATTTACATACAAAATGACAGCGATCTTCATTTCATAGCCATCGCTGACGCCGTTTTTATTCGATCATACGGTATAAATAAAACAAAATTCCGATTTTCAATATTTCATTGTTACCGCCAGCGATATACGCAGACGCGAGCAAAAGACAAATAAACCTAAATCTGCGTCTTCCTTGTCACTCTTATTAAACTTAATAAGGAAATATATATTCTAACCTCAAAAAATAAATTATTTTATTGCAGAAATCTCAAACATTTAGCCGAGTATCCGTACGATCCGTACTTAAAACGTTAAAACATTAATTGTAGAATATATTAATATCAAATTTACATCAATAACTTCAAGATTGACGACGTACCTAAAGTGGACCATCACCAAAATAGTTATAAAAATATATAATTCTAATAAAACTAGATAAGTTATAATAATTATTTATTAACACAAACATTCGATACGCTACTGAAGCAGGTAAGTCAAACTGACGCGACGTATCTAAATTCTTTGAATCTAATCTTTGACAAGTAGTAAATAAAAGCAAAAATGCAAGAAAAAATATATAATTAGTTAATTTTAAGTGAATTTCATATATGATCGGTTTACAACACGTATGTATACATATAGTCACTTACTAGCGAAAATTATTCCATTATTTCCCTTGATTTTTAACCGAGATCTACCGCACGCTATACAACCAAGTATTTTAGTCTTTTTCGATAAATAGCAATAGTGTCACTGTTAATTTAAGTTCTGCCACAATTTCCTTCTAGATTTACTACCTTTAAACAACTATCAATAGTAGAATAAATAATAAATAATATAAAATAAGCCCAGTAAAGCCTGCAAACCCATAAAATTTCAAATGTGTCAAATGAATCATCAAACATGACTCTCTCCGTCTACCAAGCATAAATATATGGATAACATTATACTCCTTTCTTAATCTTTTTATCCAAAGCTATTAATAAACATTCTAACCTAACTTGTTCCTTTAATTGAAAATGCTCCCAGCATACAGAGCACTGCATGTTTTGTCCAACTTGTTCATCGGTCACTTCAACAACTTGCAGAGCGTCTATAACAGCCTTTGATAATGGTGGAGGGCCTACATTAAAATACAATACCGTTTAAACCTTGAGATGGCGATTCCTTGTTTACAATAAAGGGTAGTTTTTTATACAGGGTTATTCACCACATACGACACGGACTATTGTAGCTAAACGATTAGATTTTTACAATTTGCAAGTTTTGGGTTCGTTGAAGGACTATTGTCCAAGGAGGACAGTGTTCCAAATAAATAAAAAATGTTGTATTTTTTAAACGGAAGACCCTGTATATTATTTTATTTTTATATTCTACAATTTAAATAAAGGTAAATTTGATTAAGGTTTATCACACTTAAGCTACACGCACACTGGTGCGATCACGATCACGATCAGGGCAGCGATAACATGAGCGATCATTTTGGCACACACCAACGCGTTCACGTTTACCGCCGCGCCGTACCTATATGTAGTGAGCTATCCTGTAGGCATACATAGGTACAAATTAAAAATGTGAATTATGTATACCGAAAAAAAAAACATTCTGAAATATTTACCTATAATATTTAAACTTAAACAAATAAAAATGTATACATATGTACCGTATGATCGAATAAAAACGGCGTCAGCGATGGCTATGAAATGAAGATCGCTGTCATTTTATATGTAAAATTATATGGGGAATGTCAACGATGTTCATTTCCAAGCCAACTGGACGCCGTTTTTTTTCGATCATACGGTACTATCCGATCCAATTGCAAGTCCAACTTTGTCTAAAACTTTTTATTTTTAATTCTATTATTTTTGTAACTTGGATGGGATACATCATATAGGATTTTGTGTATTTTTACAGTTTTAATTAGCTGCTCTGTTAACTCCATCTCTAAATTGCAACAAGAAAAAACACAAAAATAACGGAAAATTCCTATTAGTTGGGACGCGATCACGTGATCAAACTCGACAAGTTGAATCTGATCGCCACCGCAGAATAATCGCGCCAATGTGAAACGGCTCATATGTATCCTTCAGCAACTTTTGGCCGCGGCCGCGTGGAGATCGTGATCGCAGCCGTGATCGCACCAGTGTGGGTACAGCTTTAAACCTTACCGTTTTTGAAATATATTCAATTTTGTGAAATTGTAGTAAAAATTGTAATGCTTCATTTCTCCAAGGGTATGAAAGTTTTTAATGCTAAATATTTAGTGAAGATTATTTATTGATCAGATATTGTGTTGTAATAATAAAAACAATACACTACCTTATACAGAGTATCTAAAAAATTAATTTAAATAACTGCTAGCTTTAAATGGCAATAACTTGTTTAATTTAAATGGAACACCCCGTATATTTTACGAGAATCAAATGCACAATGTAATTATCTATCATGTTGTGATTATCTATCATACTAGTGTTTACCTATCTAGTTTTCGTCGAAAACCTTCAAGTCTTCAAGTCTACCTTCAAGTTTTCGTAGAAAATGCATTTTTTTATAATTTAGACCTCATTTATCATATACCTATGTAATAATGACATTTTATAGATTTTTTTAAAGCAAAAAAGGAACAAAATGTACAGGTGCTAAAAACGATAATATTGCAAGCCCATTTGTTTATAAAAATAAAACTATTTAAATCTTTGTAAAAGAGTATATCAATTAAATATACCACCATTATTTTTGCCCAAAAATTAGTGGATTATAATAAGTTATGAAAATGAACGTCTCTGTTGTTATAAATAAACATTTATCAAAAAATTAAATAAAATTTATAAGGTGTTACTTTTTATCACACTATCTAATACACATACAAAATTCAGTTTTTTAGAACTTGGTTTAGTACCTCTTAGTTTAAACAATAGGATCATATATTAATTGGTGTTCTTTAACAAAAAATATTTAAACAGTTTTTTTTTATTTTTTTAATGAAATAAGCGAATTATATCGACAATGTTAGTATCTGGTACTCTTTTGTTTATTTTTTACATTATTTATATTTTGTTTTTCTACTTGGGTTGTTCTTAACTTGTTGAATAATAAACTATTATTTATTTAATTATTTAACTAAAAAGGGTAGAGTTATCTCTATCCAACAAGGGCGTGTGCAATATGCAATAAAATTATTTTGTTTTCCTACGCCAACGGTAGTCATTATTTTAATATAGAAGACCACAAATATTAAATTAATATTGATTATTACAACACACTACCGTGTATTAACAGTATTTTTGTGTATTGGCAACATTAATAGTAAATAATGTAATGTAATAAACCACTTAAATTATAACAAAATTGTAGGGTAGGCGCCGCCTACCTTGCCTACCCTGAAGAGCAGCCACTGATATTCACGTAAAATGTGATAATATTGCATAATTTAAACTAAAAATTGGCAAAGTAGAAACTACTCTATAAGTTTACTTATTTCGCTGACAAATATTTTTAACACACTGAATTGTAACTTATCTTGGCAATAAAAACACACAATTACTATTATATTATGAAAAAAAAAAATTTTATGTAAATAATGTGTGTAACTCATATTACCTGTACTGTCCATTTGATTCAATAACTGAGTGACTATCGCATCGAGGCCTTCTCTGCCCCATGCATAATCTCCTGGATTGCCTAGAAAGAACTGCACATTGCCTTGGCCACCCCAATTCACCCCCACACCCAAATTTATAATAAAATCATGTACTAGATGCTCTATGGGCAAAGAATGTCGTAGATTAGCAGATAGTGGATGAAACGAGCCTCTAAAAATTTAAAAAATATTAAGATCTAGAATTAAAACGGTTTCTTTCGACTTTTTTCATTACCTTCCTTCTGAAGGACCTCCATTCTCAGTTCTATTGTCCATTAAACGATCAGCAAGCAATAATTCTTCCTAAAGGTGAATATGGTTAGTAAACATTAGTTATAATTTTATTGTTTTTTTATACCATATCTTCATCGTCCCATGTACTATTAGATGAGAAATCTCTTGCCCTCGATTGTTGATCGTCAGTGTCTTGAAGCTCTTCTATGAACCCATCTGCACAGTGTGGGCATATGCAATTCTAAAAAAAAATTGAATACGACAAAAACATAATTTGGTATAAAACCATTTGATTTAAAGGAAAACATAGGGTTCGTGATTTTAGATACACTAAATGCATTTAGGCTGGGCATTAGAACACGTATTTGATAACAGAATAACATACTTAACAATCAAAAAAATATTTATAGCAACAAAAAACTTGCTGCAGACTTACAGAGGCCACACTTTGGAACTCGACATCGCACATGTGGCAGTAGAATCGTGCCAAGGGTCGTTCTTCTACTGCGGCTTCGGCCATAACGTTTATTAAAAAGTTTAAATCTTTGAAAAACTTGAAATTTTTACGAAAAATCGGTGTTTTGCTCAGAAGTGACAGCGATGACAGTTTACCAATTTCCATTGATTCGATATAGATTCGATATGAAGTTAGTCGATAGATGTTGGCAATAAGAAAAGACGTACGGCGCATGAGCCTTTGTTCATAAGTTATTTTTTTATTTCCGTATTATTTCTTTGTTTTAATTATTATAATTTGCTTTTATTATTATTTAAAAATATGTATGATGACCAGACAAAATTTGTAGAACACATAAGATTAAGATTCATTATTGTTCGTATTTCTTGTAAATATTATCGTACTTAATGAAATTAATTACGTATTCCATTTTTAATTAAGTGTTTTTATTGATAAAAAAATATGTAAAATGATATATGGGTATAAATAACTGGGAATAAGTAAATTAAAAATATCCAATTTCACAAATCAGATAAGGGAATACAATTATTCCAATCCTAATAGTTAGGAAATAGTAACAATTAAAAAATTATCAGGACAAAGATAAGTATTTTATCCACGCCAACAAATTAATAATAGCTTCGATAAAAACGCTGGGGGTATAATAACTTCTAACTCTGCTATTAATAACTGCTTTAAAGAAAATATAGATTATCCCCTTTTAGATCTTGTAAGTTTATAAGATCTAAAAGATTATACTTTACATTTTTTATTTAGGGTAGAAATGAAAATTTAGTCAGAAATAATATGAAAATAAAAGGCGTAATTGTATGTTGAAAAGAGAAATATAAATTTTCTTCTTTTTAATAGGTTTGTTCTATTTTTACATTTTTTTACGTGTATTTTCCGCCAAAACGTAAAACACTTGAAAAAGAAGTGGCTATAATATCGATATGTCGTCATCATCTCTAGTTGAAGTTTGTTGACATTTTAAATGTCGTTGGCATTCTATTTTAAATGTCAAAAATGATACCCAAGTTAAATAATTTAATAATGTAATTTGAATTTTTTGAAAAGCTTATTTTAAGTACATCAACATAGGAAGTTTACTTACTTGTTTTCATAATGATCTTGTATGTTATTAGTGGATTATGAGTTCAGGATATTACTCATACGGTAGGTTGAATCAATATTAAAATGTTTTTACCACACCTTCAGAACAGGAAATGCTTCGGAATGTTGAAGATTTACTAAGATATTTCCTACAAAGATTAGTTAAAATAATATGTGAAATATTTAAGGTAAAGAACCAGGCATTGTAAGTGACTGTGACACCATGGCAGAACTAGCAGCCCTATTGCGGTCAGAAATACCTGAAGGAAGAAGCAGTCTCTCTGAAAATCATGTCAACTTACAACGCGTTGCCGAATATTGCGAAGCGAACTACTTTCAGACTGACAATAAGAGAGGAGCTTTGGAGGAAACCAAGAATTACACTACACAGTCCCTTGCCAGCGTAGCTTATCAAATAAACACACTGGCATACAACTTTTTACAATTGCTTGATATGCAGGTATATTAACAACTTATATGCATAAAAAAGGCTTTGTTAAAGAAGTGCATAGGTTAATGAACTTAAAATTAATTTCAGACAACACAATTGGCAGAAATGGAAAGTCAAATGAACCACATTTCTCAGACGGTTATGATTCACAAAGAAAAAGTTGCCAGAAGGGAAATTGGTGTTTTAACAGCCAACAAGAGCACTAATAGACAGTATAAAATTATTGCGCCAGCAAATCCAGAAAAACCAATAAAATATATGAGAAAACCCATTGATTATACCAGTGAGTATTAAATAGTAAATGAAGGGTAAGGGGAAAAACAGATGATGTCACAAAACTGACTTTTACAGAGAAAACTAATTTAATGTTGTTAACTATTATATTAAAGACAAAACATTATTACTGTGTACTTTATTATTTAGACATTGTTTGTTATATTCAATTACAATTTACCATGTGTTTGGCAGTTTGGTACTTGGCATTCTCAACAGATTAAGCTGATTTCTAAAAAATTCATATAAAATGGAGAATATATTTAAGATAAAATAAAAAAACACAGGTTGTTAGGAAAAACCTAAACTGGACACAAAAATGGAAAGATGGTATTAACAAATATCTTTGAACTTCTCTAGATTTTCATATTTCTCTGCGATTAAAATTAAATAATTGATAATTTTTATTTTTAAATCAGTTATTGATGAAATTGTTATGGTCAGTAAATACATAATTACAGATTACGGCTTCAGAGGAATAGGTCCAAGTATATTTTTGTTAATATTTGTCCATTTTTGTTTCCAATTAGGTTTTTCTTAACAATGTATTGGTTTTTATCTTATATATAATGAAATTATAATTGACTAGAAGCCAATGTTGATTAATGTTTATGATGTAAAAAAATCCCAGAGAAATAAGTAAACATAGATTAGGTACCTCTATTTTTACTTATTTCTCTAGGATTTCCTTAACAAGGTATTGGTTTTTATCTTGTATATAGTGAAATTATAATTGACTAGAAGCCATTTATGTGATTTAATGTTTGTGTTGTAAAAAAATCCCAGAAAAATAAGTAAACATAGAGTAGGTACCTCTATTTTTATTTATTTATCTGAAATTAAAAACGAATAATTAATATGTATTTTTCAAACAGTTTTTGACGAAATTGGTCATGGTGTGCGTAGTGGCGGCACTCCCAGACAAAAACAGAGAGGTTCAAGCTCAGGAAGTATACACTCAGTTAACTCCATACCGGGGAACCCCATGGTAGGTCCCGCTCCGACTACAAAGCCACCTACACCACCACAAGTATCAAGAACTTCCAGTAAAGGTAGTAAAACCGTATTTATAGTGTATATCTAATAATTAAGTACTTTCTTTTAGTTTCAGTTTCTGGAGGGACTCTGTCTAAAGGGAGCAGGGAATACAGGACACCTCCTGCAGTGGCTCCTCCCCAGGTTCCAAGTCATTACGCTCCGAATTATCCTATGGGACATCCGAGAAGAGAAAGGGGGCCAGGTTATAGTGCTTTGCCTATAGCCAATGTGCAACAGCCTCAGGTGAAAGATTTTTTATTGATACAGTGACTTAAATATTAGATATACCGTTTGTTTTTAGGTTGGGATGGTACACCCAATGACGCAACAGAATCACAACGTTGTTCAACCTCAAACGCCTCCCCCGCCACCCCCACCAAATTCGCACAGTAATTATGGAGGTGATGTGCACAATATGCCCCGTAAGTTGAATTTTACGAGTGAATTTGTTTATGTAAATAATTTGTCGTTTTATAAACGTTTAGCATTAAATTTAGGTAGCCTATCTTTTCATCATTTTAAATTTATACGAAATTTTTCTAGTAGGGATGTCCAGAAATATCGACATATCGAAATATCGATATACATCGCCAATATATTATTTATTTATGCCTATCTACGATAATAGCCTTTGAATAAGAAGACTAAGGAAGGAGCATAATGCTATCAATGTATTCATGCATGGTGGGTGGAAAAGGCACCATAAAAGCTCTCTAGGGTGGGGATCCTTGACAGTTCTGTTTGACGATTCATTTGACACATTTGAATTTGATTTGAAATTTTGTGGATTTGTCAGTCTTTACGGAGCTTATTTTATGTTATTTATTAGTTATTCTACTACTGATAGTTGTATAAAGGTAGTAAATCTAGATGGAAATTGTGGCAGAACTTAAATTAACAGTGACACTATCGCGATTTATCGAAAAAGACTCTAAAATAGTTGGTTGAGTAGCGTGCGGTAGATCTCGGCAAAAATTGAGTGAAATAATGAAACAACTTTTCGCTAGTAAGTGACTATATAATATACATACGTGTAGTAAACCGATCATTTATGAAATTCACTTAAATTAACTAAATTATATATTTTTCTTGTATTTTAGCTTTTATTTATTACTTGTCAAAGATTAGATGTCAAAGTATTTAGATACGTTAATTTGACCTGCTTCAGTAGCGTATCGGATGTTTGTGTTAATAAATACTTATTATAACTTATCTATTTTTATTAGAATTATATATTTTTATAACAATTTTAATAACTACCAACATTTATTCACAACGTAAAATAAAACAACAAATTATTGAGTCTACCCCACGTCTACCCTACATCATAGTTTTACATTTTTTAAATAAAATTAGAACGACACTGATAAACCGGAATTTAAGTCGGCCATATTTGAGGCCCATCGCGGTGTACCTAAGATTTTTGATATGCTCCTTCCTTAGTCTTCTTATTCAAAGATAATAGCAAAATAATTTCCAATGCACTTGATCAACTTTGAGTGACAAGCGATGGCGACAGCGCGGCCATATTGTGATGGATTTCTGAGATGAATATTAATTTAAAATTGACAAATACTTATATTTATTATGGAATTTTTTAAAGATTTTTATGTTTTATTTTTAATTTAATAACTAATATTTTAGTAATTAATTGATTTATTTGTTTTATAGCTTATTTTACTTATTATATATTGGCAAAAACTAGTCCATTATGAAGACTATTCTAAGCGTTATTATGGGTTATTTATTTATTTTTTATTGATGTACATCTTACAAGGCCATAAGTGGTAATAAGAACTAAGAGGTTGCTATTAATATACAAACTAATAATCATAGAATTTAATAAAAAATAACGTAGAAATAACTTTGAAAGTGGTATAACGGTGCTTATCAATCAAACTTACTTTTCTGACTGCAGTTAAAGGTAATAAAGGATCTTTAATATCACGTTCTCGTTTAAAATAGTTTATCAAGGAAACTACAAACTCTTTGCTTCGACTGTTTAAATGCTTTAACATATTTTCAACACAATTTCAACAAATGCAATACAAAACTCAAAAATTTAGTTCTTTCTCAAAAGAATTGTTTGTGCTTAAAGGAACAATTTAAAAAAAAGACTACGGAAATAAACCAAAAAAAAACGAGAATTACTCACAAAGATTCAACAACACGATATTATACAAAATAATGACTGACATTAATATAATTGTCAAATAATAAACGACAACGTTGCTGAACACGGCGCAATGTGACCAACATAGCGATAATAAAATTCGGCTTAAACTAATTTTTGCCGCTTTAATCTAAATAAAATATCTGTTACTATCATTTGCTCTACAAAGTAAAATGAAGAGCTGCTCGGTAACCTAAATTATACAACAAAATTAAACATTTTTGCCAAAATTTCATTTTGTCAGGTTTATAGACTTTAGTGTCAATGTCGATATGATTGATGACGTGCATCGGAAAATGTTTTGCGATTACCGTATATATTTAAATTTGAATTGAAGTATGAATTATTAGATATATGTATGTAACATCTTTTGCACTCATTTATCGACACGATTTGTACCAATATTATTTTATCTTCCAATACATATCTCTAGTATCTACTAGTGATGGGATAACTATACAGGGTTGTTCACCACATACGACACGGAGTATTGTAGCTAAACGATTAGATTTTTACAAATTGTAAGTTTTGGGTTCGTTGAAGGACTATTAGAGCTACAATTTAAAATATTTTTACAAGGTACAGAGTGTCCCAAATAAGTGAAAAATATTATAGTTGTATTTTTTTAAATGGAACACCCTGTATATTATTCTATTTTTGTATTCTACGATTGAAATAAAGGTAAATTTGATTAAGGTTTGTCACACTTAAAACTTACCGTTTTTGAAATATTTTCAATTTTATGAAATTGCAGTAAAAATTTGGAGGCTTCATTTCTCCAAGGGTATCAAAGTTTTTGATACTAAATATTTACTGAAGATTATTTATTGATCAGATATTATGTAGCATTAATAAAATTTTTACTACCTTATACAGAGTGTCCAAAAATTTATATTAAATAATTACTAGCTTTTAAACGACAATAACTTTTTAATTTAAATGGAACACTCTATATATTTTAGGAGAATTAGATGTACAATTTAATTGTCTATCAAATTATGTTATACCATTTTTTACATATCTCTTCAAGTTTTCGTAGAAAATGCATTTTCTTATAATTTAGACCTCATTTATCACTATACCCATGGAATATTGACATTTTAGATTATTTTTAAAGATGTAACAAATTTTCAGAGTACAGACACCAATATTGTCGATATAGTTCGCTTATTTGCTTATTTCATTAAAAAATAAAATAAAAAACTGTTTAAATATTTTTTATTAAAGAGGACCAATTAATATGATGATCCCAGTATTTAAGCTACATTAATTGACTGTTTACGTTGATTAATAATAATTGCTCCAAAACTGAAAAAATGAATTTTGTGTGTGTATTAGACACAGTGGTAAAAAGTAATACTTTATAAATTTGATTTGATTTTTTGACGAATGCTAATTTATAAAAACAGAGACGTTCATTTTCAAAACTTATTATTATATTGATTTCTGAGCCAAATCCACATTTATTTATAATACTTTATTAATTAAAACAATTTAAAAGTATGCAATTAACTAATTTTTGGTGGGAAATAATGGTAGTATATTTAATTGGTATACTCTTTTACGAAGATTTAAATAGTTTTTTGTATACCAATAGCCTTGCAATATTTACCACTTGTATATTTTGTACATACATATGTTGCTTTAAAAAAAACTGAAATGTCAATATTCCATGGGTATAATGATAAATGAGGTCTAAATTATAAGAAAATGCATTTTCTACGAAAACTTGAAGAGATAGGTAAGAAATGGTATAATATAATTTGATAGACAATTAAATTGTACATCTAATTCTCCTAAAATATATAGGGTGTTCCATTTAAATTAAACAAGTTATTGTCGTTTAAAGCTAGTAATTATTTAATATAAATTTTTGGATACTCTGTATAAGGTAGTAAAAATTTTATTATTGCTACATAACATCTGATCAATAAATAACCTTCAGTAAATATTTTGTATTAAAAACTTTGATACCCTTGGAGAAATGAAGCCTCAAATTTTTTACTGCAATTTCATAAAATTGAAAATATTTAAAAAACGGTAAGTTTTAAGTGTGACAAACCTTAATCAAATTTACCTTTATTTCAATCGTAGAATACTAAAATATAATAATATACAGGGTGTTCCATTTAAAAAAATACAACTATAATATTTTTTACTTATTTGGGACACTCTGTATCTTGTAAAAATATTTTTAAATTGTAGCTCTAATAGTCCTTCAACGAATCCAAAACTTACAATTTGTAAAAATCTAATCGTTTAGCTACAATATTTCGTGTCGTATGTGGTGAACAACCCTGTATATGGGAAAATTCGCTCGAGTACTCGATTATTGAAATAACCGACATCGCTCGATTATGAACGAATGATGCAAGTGACGACTTACGAGCGACGAACGCAAGCGATCCTAGAATGAAATAAATTGAAATCATTGATTTTAATTTAAAGTAATTTTAAATTTTATTTTTAATTTAAAATTTAAAGAAATGATTTTAATCTGACATACTCGATAAAAAGTCGAACGAATTTTCTACATACATTGCAGGTAGCAAATTTATACGACGTTATCCGTTGCGTATCTGAGGGACATTTTACGACTTACATCGACAATGGTTTGAAATAAACTAAATCAAGCGAATCGCTCATCGCTTGCTACTTCCCATTCATCAAAGAAAGAATATGTGCCCTGCGCACGCAACTTACTGCTTGGCGCTTGGTGTTAACGAGCACTTACTTACAACCAACGACGGACGAAAAACCGTATTTTTAAATACGAGCGATATTTCGCTCGAGCGATCGTTCGGTTATTGCAATCGATTGAAACTCGAGTACTCGATTATTGAAATTAATCGGTTTTTCCCATCACTAGTATCTACTATTATATCTTTTTTTCCGTTAGCTCCACCCTCGCCTTTAATAAATTCTCAAGAAATGGTATTGAGTTCGAACCAGCATCACCCAATGATGATGGGAGGTCATCATGGGCCTGTGCCAGTTGGAAGTTTGGGAATGCATACTCTATCTCATGCACAAGGGCATAGAATGAGCCAAGCATTGCAGCAGCAATTGGTAAGTTTGTGTGTAAATCTTTGCAGAAACAGCGTTGAACCTATTTTTGTTTTATCATTAAAATTCCTGAAAAATGGAGAATTTACATACGTTCAGAAACACTCAATTCAGAGTTGGCAGAGTTTTCCCTGAATTTGAAGAAAAACGACTTAGGCATCTCCATTGTCAGCTGGTAAAATCAGTAATATTTCCTTAATTTAGGGAAATACATTCAACTTTGGTATAATTTGACTTAATGGTGTAAATTTTAACTGTTTATGTTTTGAATCCGCGTATACATTACTACGGTAACTTAAAGAAAAGTTGCCGTTTATTAAGAACGTTAACTTCAAATAGGTACTTTACTTTGATCAATGTTTCTATAAATAGTCCAAGAAAATAGGCCTTTAAATACCAAGTTTTGGTAAAAACTTGAATTTTTGATATAACATTTGATAAATATTTGTTACTTTGAAAGATCTAAAAATTGTGAAAGATTTTTTTAAATTCACCCCCGAGAAGGGGTGAGATAAATGAATAAAATATTTTTTTGAAATATCGGAGGAACGGTAAGAACTAGAAAAAAAAGTTCAAATAATAGTTGTGGAGCGTCAAATTTTACATAGAAATGAGCTCTATACTTTTTTTGATCAGATCAAAATTAACCAAGATAGGGTGGCTAGAAGCTAGGGGATGATAGTAGAAATTTAAAAAAATATAAGTTGCCGAAAAATTAATATATTTAACATTTTTATTCAATTTGTTTGGAAAATTATAAATTTCAATTAAGATTTTTTTAAATTCACCCCGAGTATATAAATAATAATATATAAAATATACTAAGTGACATTGAAAATAGAACACCCACTAAATATTATTTAATTTTAATGAATGTTTGTAAGCACGTTTATTATTGTATGGATAAGAAATGAATATAATTTGAACGCCGTCAGCACACTAGTTTTTGTGCTATACATGTTTTTGTTAAAATTCCAGTCATCCAATATAGACCCGGCTTTCGCACAGTTTGTTACTTATTCTGCTACAGAGTAGTTTCAGGTGTTTTTCTGAGTTTATTATAATGCCTAGAATACTAAATTTGAAAAATGCTTATATTAGACCTATTTTTAAAAAAGGTGAAAAAGATGAAATGAAAAACTATAGACCCATATCTCTGTTAACTGGTATTAGTAAAGTTTTTGAATATGTTATACATATTAGGCTAACAAATTTCTTAGACAGGAATGCAGTATTATCTGATCAGCAGTATGGTTTCAGGAAGGGAATGTCAACAATTCAGGGTTTGTATTAGTAGTGGGAACTATCGAATGAATACTATCAAAACATTCGATAGTTGCAATTCATTCGAATAATTCGATAGCTAGTAAAAAAAACATTCGTTGAAAACTATTCGAATAAAAATTATCGAATAGATGCGTCATCTGCCTTGAAATATTGTATTCTAGTAATTCGGCAGCAAAAACCATTCATTTATAAAATTCATTCATTTATGAAATTCATTTATTCGTCAGGATCGATTATAATAAAATATTAACTGGATTTTAGTGGTCGCCCGGCGACGTAGGTTTCTTTCCGAGAAACCCGACAGCGGTCGGTGGCAATGCTATGAAAAAAGCCGGCATCTTTGATTTTTTGCGGAGTCATATAAAGATAAGGACACATTTTTTTTAATTGAGGTGCTAGTATTTACACAGAAAATACATTATGAAGGGCGCTGTTGCTATATATTGGTATTAGTTGATATTAGGAAAGAATATTATTGTTTGGCTTTAGTTAGTTAGGGATAGTATGTCTATATATTTTGCATTTTTTTTTATTAATATTCTGTTGTTACACTGCAATAATACTTGTTATTTTGGATGTAGGAAAATGATTTTTAATGTTTTTAAGCAAAGACTGGTTTAATAAAAATAATAATAACAGTAATAATTTGTTATACCTATTAACAACAAAATTTAAAATAATTTAATATAAATTATTTAATAAAAAAATATAAACATTTATTAATTTTCTAAGCATGCAGTGTAATGGAAGGAAAATATAAATAAAAAATTAGAAATCAAAATTATTTATATTAGGTACTTTATATTTACTATTTAAAAATAATATTTACTTTTACTGGCATTTACTTTAAAAAATAAATGAAATATTTCTTCGCAAAAAACTACATGTAAGAGAATTAGCATAAACAAAATACAAACATCGTTAACTTTTTTTTTAAATTGGCACGTGTAAAACTTTCAATTTAATTTTCTCATCCCATAGTTTGAGTTCGATAACCCCATTTACTTAACCACATTACTTAAATATGATTATTAAGTTCAACAAATTCATATTATTTAAACATCTAAAATACAAATATGTTCATCTCATCTCTCTTAAAAATTGCTACTTCTCAAAATTTCCCATTAAAAAATAGACCATATATACCATATAAAATAAAATAATTGAAAGATCGGGCTACGGAAAATCACACAAATTTTCGGAAAAATTTTGACACCTGCACACGCACACAATCGTCAATTAAAAAAAACTACTATATTTTAGTATTTTAAATATTTTAATAAACCCAAAATTGGCACAGTATTTATAAGGTGAAGTTATAAAAATTTGGAAGAACTAATAATGCACTGACGCACACAAAAATCAAACGAATACTAAATTTCATTTATCAAAAGCATTCGATAGTCGTGGCTCAACGATAACCATTTAGTTGCACGGCGAGGTTGTCACATATGCTTTAGTATACAAATGAATGAATGATTTTATTCGAACAAAACCATTCGATAGTTGAAATCATTCATTCAGTAACCATTCGATAGGGTAATTCATTCGATAGTTCCCATCGCTAGTTTGTATCAAGCGCTCTCTTTTGCCATTGACTCGCTTAACAATAAGAATCAGACACTTGTAATATGCCTGGACCTTTCCAGAGTTTTCGACAGTGTAGATCACAATATTTTGCTGAATAGGTTGGATGGGTATGGTATTCGAGGAAGGGCTTTAGAACTGATAAAGTCATACTTGTGTGGGCGAACACAGCAGGTTATTGACTTTGATTTGAATGGCAGAAAAATAGTTTCTAACAAGGTAATCATTGAAAAGGGGGTACCGCAAGGTTCAATATTAGGTCCACTTCTTTATATACTGTATACAAATGAGGTGCCCCACATTATTCAGGAACAAACAGTATTATATGCTGATGATACGACTGTGCTTTTCAGTGCAAGTGATGTCCCCTCACTCTCAACCAGAGTCCCATTGGCTGTGTCCGATTTGTCACTCTATTGGACTATCTCTCAATATATCCAAGACACAGTGTATGTTATTTAGCAATCGATACTCAATTCCCTTTATCCTCCAGCACGAGCAACAGGAAATATGTTCAGTAAATAGCGTTTCATTTCTTGGTTTAAAGATCGATAGACGTTTGGATTGGCTTCACCATAATGAAGTACTGGCATCTAAAACTTCTCAGTTCTGCTATGCGCTCAGAGTAATATCGGAGTCCGTGGGGATCGATGCTGCTATGTCAGCTTACTATGCTTTTATCTATTCCAGATTTAAGTATGGTATTATTTTTTGGGCCAACTCCACGGCGGTGGAAGGGATATTACGAATACAGAAAAAATGCTTACGTAGTATCTTCGGATTGAGTCAGCAAGAAAGCTGCAGGGAGATTTTTGTTGAACATAAGGTTCTTACAGTTGTTTCCATGTATATTTTGGAGGCTGTGGTGTTTGTCCTGGAAAACTGGAATTTATTTGGACTCCGTAGGCTCGAACATGAATATGATACTAGACACAGATTACAGCTGGTTTCGGATAAATATAATTTCAGCTATCTTCAAAAAATATAGATTACTCTCAAATAAAAATATTCAATTCCCTTCTGGAAAATTTTACCTTGTCTATGCCTAAAAACAAAGTTAAAAAATGCTTAAACATCTTTTGTGCAGAGGAGCTTTTTTATTCCCTCGCGGAATTTCTAAACAGTGATAAGAGCGCCCTGTGTCATATTTAACATCGATTGTATATTGTTGTAAAAACAACCACACCCGTATGTTTTTACTTTTGTTTTGTATCATTTGATCTAAATTTGTTATTTTTTGTAAGTATAATTTTGTGTTGTTATCTGTCTATACATACATAGATTTAATTCATTATTATTAGTATTATTTTCATAAAATATTTAATTTTAATATTACTATTTAATTTTGTTCATATAGTTAATTTTTTGTTGAAATATACAGTTATTTTCTTTTAAAAAATTTTACTGACATTGTTTCCATGCCCTTTTTTGGGTTTCTTTTTGTATTATACAATAAGGAAATAAATAAAGCATTATCTATCTATCTATCTACGTAGACGTGCCAATTTTAGACAACTCAGTGATTTTGATAGGGGTCGTATTGTAGGTTTGCGGGAGGCAGGATTATCATTTCGAGAGATTTCTGATAGGGTCCAGAGAAGTGTTTGCACTGCTGCCAATTGTTGTAGAGCTTACATTCAACAAAACCGTGAACATCGTGCCAGAGGTACAGGGCGTCTAAGATTAACCAATGAGGGTCAAGATCGCCGTTTAAGGCAGTTAGCTGTCAGAGACCGTTCGGCCACTTCCCGAGCAATTGCTAACCAATGGTTTACGGAACATGGAAGACTCATGACGATGCGAACTGTTTACCGATGAATACGGTCTTTTGGGTTGTTTTCTTTTCGGCCTCATTGGGTTTTACCATTGACCTCTGAACATCGACGACAACGTCTAGAGTGGTGCAGAGCCCGACAAGAATGGGGCGCAGAATGAAATGCTATCGTTTTTAGTGATGAGTCGCGATTTTGTTTAGGAATGCACGACGGTCGGGCGCGAGTGAGAAGATACCGTGGAGAAAGGCGGAATCCACAGTTTTTTCATGGAGAGGCCCGTAAACCAAGTTGTAGGAGTTATGGTTTGGGGAGAAATCGCATATGGTAGCAGGTCACCTCTAGTATTTGTTCGAGGTAATATGACAGCCCAACGCCATATTGTGGAAATTGTGGAAGATCATCTCTTACCATACTTACGAAGGCTCCACGATCCTATATTTTAACAAGATAATGCCCGTCCCCATGTTGTTAGATTAACTGTGAACCACTTACATAATGCCCAAGTTAATCTCCTACCCTGGCCACCAAGATCTCCAGATCTCTCACCAAGTGAACATGTATGGGATATCATGGGTAGAAGACTGACAAACTTACCGCATCCTCCTCAGACACTAGAAGCTCTTCGGCATGAGATACAGTTAGCATGAGATGAAATACCGCAAGAAGACGTAAATCATCTGATTAGTTCCATGTCCAGACGGCTCAACGAATGTATAGAACATCGAGGTGGTCCAACACATTATTAACAAGGACAAGGTAACGAGCCAATATTTTCACTCCAAATTTTGATCATTTACGCCATTTGTCAACCTACATTCATGTACAAAAGATTATTAAAATTAAACAATTTTTATGGGTGTTCTATTTTCAATGTCACTTAGTATATAAATAAAGTGTTTTTTTCCAAATTTCAGAGAAACGGTAAGGATTTTGAAAAAAAATATTTCAATAAAAGTTGTCCACTAACTTCTGGCCACCGTATCTCAGTCAATTTTGATTTGGGCAAAAAAAGTATAGAGACCATTTTTATGTAAAATTGAACGCTCATTATTTGAACTTTTTTTTCTAGTCCTTACCGTTTTTCCGAAATTTCGAAAAAATAATTTTATTTATTTATTTCACCCCTTCTCGGGGGTGAATTAAAAAAAAAACCTTTCACAATTCGTTGGCGTAGATCTTTCAAAGTAACTTATATCAAAAAGTTAAGTTTTTACCATAACTTCGTATTAGAAGGCCTATTTTCTTGGACAAAAAATAGGGTATAACTGATATTTTCTATTTATTAAATAAATTAGGCTGCTTCCCGGGCTGGAGGTTCCCAGTCACCTCCTCTGCCACCACCTCCACCTCCAGAAGACGAACACGAAGCTTTCGGACGGCCTAGAACCTCCTCTGGAGTAATGCCCATCGTTCCAGACGAGGACGATCTTCCTGGATGGGTTCCAAAGAATTATATTGAAAAAGGTAAGCAACATTGTGCCAACGAATTTTGGCAAATTTTTATTCTTGGTCAAAGTCTCTTCATCACAACAAATTGGAAATATTGTTTTTTATTCCAGTTGTCGCGATATACGATTACTATGCAGACAAAGACGACGAACTGAGTTTTCAGGAGAGTTCTGTCATTTATGTTCTGAAGAAAAACGACGACGGGTGGTGGGAAGGTGTTATGGATGGAATTACCGGACTATTCCCCGGAAATTACGTCGAACCATGCGTTTAAAATCCATCAAAATGATTATTTACTTTTACAGTGGTACCTCGGATGTCTAAACTGTTCTCTTTTTGCTTGTACTTCCTTTATATTAAAATTCCGGTATAACGGGATTTTTTGCGCAACGTGGCAACAACGGATTTAACGTTGCCAACTTGTGAACTTTATCCCTAAATTTAGGGAAATTTATTTTTGTACTTTCAAACGTCAACTTCACGCACGTAAACAGATACGAATTTTATTGCTTTCTTGATGTAATTCAATATTTTAAAATTCCCTAAATTTAGGGAAAATTTTTAATTTTAGGAAAGTTTATATAAACAACTAACTAACTCTGTAAAATTAATAGTAAAAAAATGATAAAATTGTAATAAAATTTGTCAGAGAGGCAAGAATAGGGTGCAATTTAAATGCATTTTTTGTTTTTGTCTTAAGATTATAGTAAACTACGAATTTATCTTTGGCTGGCAACACTAGATACAGTTTTGTAAATTTGGTGTTTTGTCCCTAAATTTAGGGAATAATATAAAAAATCGACAAAATCGCAGAAATAACATTGAAGTATCTTTATTTACTCTTTAAAATTCCTAGAAAAGTTACATACATTCAGAAACACCCGATTCAGCGTTGCTTGCAGATTTCTTCCTGAATTTAAAGAAAAACAATTTAGGCATCACCAGATATGGCGTTGCCAGCTTTTTTCCTAAATTTATGGAAAAACATTAAACTTTGCTTTAATTTGTTGTTATGGATAAAATGTCGAGGTACCACTGTATATTTTTATGCAATTTTAATATGTATTTGTATATAAAATTTCTTATATGTTTTTTTTTATAGAAAGCTTATATTTACAATTTAATTTCATTATAAGCCACTGAATTTATTTATATTAATTTTAATAGTCTATAGAGAAACATAAACTGAAATAAATCAATTTAAGTATATGTTAATGCTGATATTATTTAAATTTTATTAACTTTTTTCTGTACATTTTTTTACAGTAGTTTAAATGTCCATATATTATTTTTCCAGGATTATTTCGTAAATATCTTGATATAATAAAAAAGCACAAACAAAATTGCACATTTTTTTAGTAATATTGATATAACATGATGAGCTTTTTTGAGTTAGGTTAGTTATATACAGGGTGTCCAAGAAATGAATGCGTTATTACAAAGGTCTAGTTAGTCCAAATGAAAACAAAGATGGTTAAATACAGTGCAACCCAGTATTCCAAAAAAAATCCACGTCAGGTTTTCTGTTAGAGGTTTCCATTCCAACTTTTTTTTATTATATACAGGCCGATTCAAATATATTTTTATATGAATGTTGTAGAAAAAATTGGGTGTTGTATATTTTTTTGTTCAGCGGAATTTCCATCAAATTTTTATTTCAAAAATACTAATCTGTCAGAGGAAAACATGACAGTGACAGTTGTGTCTGTCATTTGAATTCAGGGGAAAGTTGTATTTTCTGTAATTTTTTGGATGTCATCTGTCGAAATTTTCCCTGGCTTCTTGGACAGACTTCTAAAATAGGAAACCTGATATGGAGCTGTTTTTTTGAACTGGCCATCCTGTATAAATCTATTGCTTTATGAATTATACAGTGATTAAAAACGACAGCATTGTCAAATTATGATTAATTACATCTAATTTTCAATCCAAAAAATGTTTAATTTGATTTTACTGTATTTATGTAATAAATTGCCTTCATAATGAAATATGTTATGTTTATATAGTACAAAGCCACTTATCTATGATGTTTTTATATATTTAGTATTAATTTTGCACCAATAATAATTGTTCTTAAGAATCAAAGCCAATTTTCTAAAAAAAGGTTAAGACTTTTATACTATACTGCTTATTTTAAAGTATGAAAGTATCATTATTGTAATAAAAAAAAATTCTTTAGATATTTACATTGGTATGCTATTGTATTAGGATTTCTATTAATGATGTCTATGGGTCATATTAAATCAATTTTATGAAATAAGTTTTTTATTTATTATATTTTAAGATATTGTGTGTTTATTTACTACCTATTTTTCATATACATGGGACATACCTACTACTGCAGAAACGTCATTTTCTCCGGGATTCTTCATGTAATATATATTTTATATACTTTATTACCTTTATATTTATAAATTTCAGCCGAAATATTAAATTGAACTTCCAAAACGAAACTAAACGGAATGAATTAATATGGCGTCGAATATTTTCTAATTGTTCTAGAACAAATCTGAAGTTGTCTCTGAAACTGAAATTTGTCAATTCTAAACACTGTGAAGTTAGACAATAGTTAGACAGAAACATTGCTGTCCTTGTCTCGGCGGCCATACTTGTCGTGAGGAGAATGACAGGAATGACACTAATGACTGTTTCCAATTTTCCTATTTCACTGTCACCCCCCTGGTTCAAGGTGTGAGTTTTCAATCATTTCTGAGTGGACTATAGGTAGGATTATTTTTTATTACTTATGATTTTGGTTAAAGAATAAAAATATATACTCGAATATTTATCATAGATTTGGATAGACTATATAAAAGTGTGTATTTATCTTATAAATGTATATTTTGTTAAAAATTTTGATTATTTAAAAAAAATAATGTGGACAACTAAAAGCATTTACCATAAATTTCCCGCAACCAGTAAAACACACGTTCGCGTTTTCCAATCAAAATAAACGCGATCAGCGGCGATCAGTCAAATTTTAGCCGTCGAGCGAGGTGATTGTGGGCAGGTGTGCGCGTGCGTTGATTCATTACGAGAAAACTACTTGTTTTTCCTTCCTGCGAGGGGAAATATGATTGAAATTTTCGTGGTTTTCCCGAAAACGAACTGGTGAAAATGCGGAGTGCATTGGGCCGTGCGTACGTAAAATGTTTTCCAAGGACTTTATAAATTCTACCACTACATCGGTCATCATCTTGTGCTGGATTTTCATAACAACATGCTTGTGGGACGGAGTAGATCCATCACCGTTACCTGTGAAACAGTTGAATAAAGGTAAAAACTTGTATGTTTACTCGTTGAATGTTTTTCGTGATTTGTGTGCGTTTTTCAGTGAATTTTCTCGATGTTTTCAAGGGTTTTCAGGTATTTTTCTATTTGTTTACATTCGTGTTTCCCTAGGAAAATGCCTTTTTTCATAGTATTTTTTTAATAAATATAGATTGTCATTAATAAAACCTTCTTCTTGTGTTGCACTAGTTGCTACATATATAATAGGATGTAAGTACGTTTATTTTAATTATTATCACTTATTTCTACTTGTGCCTATTAAATATATTTATTAGCAGAAAAAGGAAAATTACAAGTATATGCTGAAATATCTAAATATACAGGGTGATCCGTTGTTCTAAGAGAGCCCGATCTCAGGTTTTATATTTGAGATTTTCACTCCATTTTTTTTAATTAAGCGGATAATAGTTGTGCACGTTTTAATTCTTTTTGTTATTATGTATATGTTGACTCAAATTTACACTTATAATTATCAAATTTACACTTAAGTAAAGTTGTATTTCAGGATGGATATAGGCGTTGTTTAATATACACGGTGTCCCACATAAAATTGCATGAGGTGTAGAGATGATTAAATTAGGGAAAAGTTGCGCCTTACTGAACTCAACAACGTCAGGCAATGCCCTCTATAAAAGATCAGGCTACGGGCGGACTTTTGTTTACTTCATCAGCTGTACATACTTAGATATGGGGTTAGATTCTGTATTCATATTTTCTCGGTTGATTTTTGGTATTATTTCTTATTGTAGTGCAAAAAACTAATTATTTTGGTGTTTAAGTGACATAAAGTACTACCAGATATATGGTCACTATGATGGTCACTCTGTTTCTCAAAAAAAACACGAAATATTACACGTTTTGTTAAGTGCTTTAACCTAAAAGTGCCCATAAATTTTCTATTTATCGTGATTTTTGTGTGTTTTTTTAAGACTCTAACAATTCATCAATAAAGCTTAAGTGGAGTGTGTTTTTGGTGCTATGCCTCATCTTTGTTGTGTTCCTGGTGAAAAGGATAGTTATACTAGGCAGCTTAAAGTATCCGGAAGAGCAAGAAAAGTGGGTACAAGTTATAAATCAAGACAATTCTATTGAAAATATCTTTAATAAATTTAAAAATAATATTCTCCCAGGATGGTATTAAAGAAAACTGGACAATTATGTTTATTTTATTCATATTGTGGAATCTCCACTCCAAGTGTTGTTGGTTCAGCTTCGATAGATTCAAACACGTAAGTAGGTATTATGATCTAGGGAAAAATAAAGAATATGTATATTAAAGATCATGAAAAAGATTATTATTTTGAGTTCAAAATTAAAAAAGATTTTGTAAAGACATGAATGATAAAGTTTAAAAGAAGAATGTGTTTTTGTTTGATAATATAATGTATGTAAAGCATAACATATATTTGTTCAGTAATTTTTACTGAATAGTGTTGATTATTTATAATACCAAATTAATATCAAATATTTAAGTGATGGCTGAATACAATATGAATAAAATAACAATAAAATTGGTATATCTGCAATACAAAATTAAGTTTTAAGAATAAAGGTGTTACTAAAAATACTAAGAAATTCATATTTCTTTGTTTTAATTGGTCGAATGTTATTTAAATTTTATGTAAGAATTATACCGTATCATCGAAAAAAATCGGCGTCTAGTTGGCTTGGAAATGAACATCGATGACATTCCCTAAATAATTGTACACATTAAATAATTAATTAGAATTTTACAATCTTGGAAAATTTGATATTCTTGAACCTTGTTTCTAAATATTCTAAATATTTTTATTTTCTTGGGATTTAGGTTCGGAAAAAACGCTGATTAAGTTTTCATTTGGTTTTTCATTAGTTTTATTTGGTTTAAAAAAAACGTTTTGGCTAACATTATAGCCTTCATCAGTGTTGTGTCATAGGAAAAAAATAGTGTCGAATATAATCCAAAAAATTACATATAAAATTCACACCACGCACCACATAATGTTTACTGCGTACTCCATAGTCAATGTAGATAGTTTTAGTGTTAAGAATAATAATTCTAAAAAATATGTGGTCATCTTTTGATAAGTTTATATTAGTTTATTAATTGCAGTAAACATTATTTGGTGTGAATATTTTATATGTAATTTTTTGGATTATATTCGGCACTATTTTTTTCATATGACACAACACTGATGAAGACTATAGTTAGCCGAAACGTTTTTTTTAAACCAAATAAAAATAATGAAAACCCAAATGAAAACTTTAATCAGCGTTTTTCCCGAGCCTAAAAATCCCAAGAAAATCAAAAATTTTAGAATAATTTTACACATAAAATGCCAGGGATCTTCATTTCATAGCCATCGCTGACGCCTTTTTTTAGATGATATTGTATTATTTGTAAATATAATTTTTCGAACATTGATACTTGCAAAATATACATATAAATTTTGTGAATGCAAATAATACATCACTATTAGTAGATATTGAATGTTTTTTGTTAAATTAGATCGATTTTCAAACCCCAAAATTTAAAATATATTTACATTTTACCCAATATCTTATGTAATACATTATTTGTAAATTGTGAAACATTTGCTGCATTTGTATGGTTCATAGTTTATTTGCCAAAGTATTTATTACTATAAATAGGTATATATGTTGTAGTTATTAACTGTATATTATGTATATTTCATGTAAACTATATCATTTTTAAAATACAAACCAAAAATCTGAGGAATAATTATGTTTTCCATGTATTCTACAACATATTTATTAATCCGTAGTATCTAACTAGCGTGACGTCATAAATCTCGCCCCAAGGCTGTTCTATTAGAGACGGCATTGCGTCAGGTTTCGAAATCTAAAAAAATCCTATTTTTTTAAAACATTTATTTCAGTTGTAGTAAAAGCACAGATTAGGTATCCTATAAGTATGCAGATAAAAATCTTGTCCCTAATTCGTGGTACGAAAATTGTTTTTTATGACGATTTGCAAACGAGTCAAATTTCCTGTGCGCAAAAATAAACTCGCGTAAAATAACAATAAACAGCGTAATAGAGAGATATCGCTAAACCGAATAGCGTGCATGGACGTTAATAAGGCCAGGTGTTATTTCCTTTACGTGAGGCGGTATTAACTGTATTAACTCTCTTCATTTATAGTTATCGGATCGAAAAGAATTCTGATCGCGTCGCATCTGCTATTTAAACTTAACCTAACTTTGAATTTAAAACTTTGAAATTGTTTTGTTTACTAGGTATTTTAAAACTAAAGGGCTAAAGTGCTTATTTCCAGTGCTTTATTGTTCAACGTCTGCCAGTGGGTTTAGGGTAACAAGCAACAAATTCTCTTAGAAGGGCTAAGTCGTCATCTGCTGTAAACCTAAGACTCTTTATAGGTTCTTTAGTATTGGAAGAGGCGGAATCCATAGTTTGGGCCATATTTATTTAATTAAAACTAATCCCAGCTACTTAAATATCAAATTACCTAATAAAACTAAAGCAATAATTCAAAACAATTCAAATATAACCTAAAATAAAAGATCTCGCCGGCCGGCTCCGGTTGTCAAATACCCGCACATGCCCATTTAAGCAATTTTTAAACGTTATCAGAAGTTATTTAGAAAGAGCGCTTGGTGTAATTGATCTGCAAATTACGTCAGGCGGTAACGTTATTAGCGGGTGTTGCGTTGACTCGCGCATATCGTAACCATGATAAGGTACGCGTAAATACTGGATGACGCTATTCGGTTTTCCGATATCTCTCTAATAACTGTGCCGGTCAGGCGCTGTGAACAATTTTAGAGGCCATAAGTGGGCGTGCTATGTGCGCAAACTAGTCACCTAACTAGTGCCCCATTTCGGTAAAAAAGTAAAATACTTGATCACAATAACAAAGCTTAGAACAAAGCACAGCAGTGGCGTATCTAGAGATAGAAAATAAACTTGGAGTGGTCTGGATGGATTTTATATGGATTTTATATTTTGATTCTTATTATTAATTTCTTTAGTATATAACATAAATTAGGATTGATTGACATATTCACTTGTTTTTGGTCACTTCCTGTTTTACCGGAAATGACTACAACTTTTGATTTTTATGACACCCTTGGTATGTTTTTACATTATTCGATAGAAAATGACACTCTGAATAGAATGACATATCATAAATATGTCAATTTTTGACATTTTCGCGTATGGTTTATTTGAAATTGTAACATGCGGTTCATAATGTCAATTTGACTCGAAATACCAAGTGTGTGGTATCAAATTATTCGTAAAAAAATGCTTTTTCCAAATGTGCTAATGAGCCACCCTAGTTGCATTAAAAAAATTGAGATATGATTAAAAAATCGACTCGAAATCGAGTTAAAAATATTGATTTTATCGAGGATTTTATTCAGTATTGTTCTTCCACAAGGTTGTGGATGACTTATTCAATAATAATTAGGAAGTAAAGGTATTAAAAACAATCTCTTTAATTCTATTTATAGAATTGTCTATTGAGTGAAATAAATAACATCTACGAAAGTTTTCTATAGCTTATTTTTTTTAAGGTTTTATTTCTCTGATTTGCTGTAGACCTTGAATTGTCTATATACAGATGATTTTTTTATAGTAGAATATTAACATTTTTCAGATAGATACTCTTTGTGCTGTGGTCTATACATCTTTCTGAAACATTTTCAAAAAAAGCCTCTGTCCACTATAATTTATACCATACGATCGAAAAAAAAAACTGCGTCAAATACGGCTGGGGAATGGCAATTGATGATAATTTTGGCGAGGTCAAACCCTAAACGTCATTACTTGACCCGTATTGTTTTTTTTTATTTTTCTATAATTCGTGTTAATTTTATGTCAATTTTTAGTAAATGATCATTTAATTCAATTAATTCATCAAATTTGAATTGATCATTCCCCAACTGTCTTTGACGCCGTTTTTTTTTCGTACGATACTTTATATGGACGATATTATTTGTGAAAGCAACAAGAAAATTAGACCAATGTATTTAGATTGTATACTTTCACAGATGATAGATTTATAATTGTTGGACATGTTACTGAAAAGAATGTAGAAGATATCAAATTATCGAATTTTATACAGGGTGGGTGCTTCCCATACACCTGGTATAAATTCCAGTTTAGGTAGCTTTTATTGAAATTTAAAATTTGTTCTTTATTTTTAAAAAAGCCTTACATTTTAGTCATATATTATGTTTTTCTAATGACACTTACACTCACAACCTTACCATTACAAAAATCAAATCTTTGATGTGCAACTTTTCTTGGAAACACCCTATAGAACTTTATAGACATTTAAAAATACTCTAAATTAACCTACATATTATGCTCCCAAAATTTAATTTCAATACAATCTGTCGATCTCTTGGAGTCTCCTTTTCGTGTAAGACCACCGCGTACACAACGCAGATAAAAAAAATAAATTTGGTCTTAAATAAAAAATACCCCACAGATAGAGGATCCTATAAAAATTATAAAAAGTCATGGAAAATTTCTGAAAAATTAGAAAAATATATGCGTTAAGTTGAAAAGGAAATCCTAGACAAAAACTTGCTGCAAAAATGCTCTTATTTAATTATATGAAAACTTTTCTTCCTCATCAAGTTTTGTTTTATTCTTGACTAACTTTCACACCCACCATCCGGAAACACGGAAAAACGGTAGAACTAATTAAAGAACCTTCTGAAATGATTAATTGTTGCTGAAAACGAAATCTATACTTGAGTTTTCAGCCCTTTTCAGCCCAGTCTTGAACGCCTGAACAGCGGCATTCTGTAAGTGTCAAAAAGTGTAATTAAACGTGTATTTAATTAAACTTTTCGGTGGAATTTAGTGCGGCGGCATTTTGGGGAGCTGTCAAAAAAACTGCCAAGGGTGAAATAAAAGTAGGAAGATTACTGGAGTTGGTTTAGCAAGAATAATACCCTACGATCGAAAAAAAATCGGCGTCAAAGACGGCTGGGAATGACAATCGATGATAATTTGGGCGAGGTCAAGCCCTAGACGTCTTTTACTTGTCCCGTACTCTTCTTTACTTTTTAATGGCGTTTACTGACAGTTGGCCTTAAGAATGTTTATAATGTACATTATTAATACTATTGTTCGTTCGAAATGGCATTAAGGCCCAATTGCAGCAATGATTTAAATTTTTCTTAAAGATAAGTAGAGCTTAGAATGAGCTGTATTTATATTTACTTTAATATTCACCTTAAATGAGGGAACTTGACTGATACAATTTTTGAATTTGAATTGTTTTTAATGATACTAACAATTTTAGTTCAATTTTTAATAAAATTTATTTAATATTAATAGAAATCCAAGAGATTTGAAACCTCTTTTAGCGATTTATAACATTCTCAAATGAATTACAGGTGCCCTTATTTTCTATGAAAATCACACAGCTTTTTTCATAGTCGCTGCAGTTGCTATAGCTATAAAAAACTAATTTTTTAAGGTGTGAAAATTGCGACACACGCTAAATGGACTTGATTTTTCGTATGTCTCGAAGTCTGTGGACCTTTTTGTATGCCTCGATAACATATTGGTGCAGATTATTTTCACCCAAACTATACATTGATGCGGATTGTCTATGAACTCTTTCTGAAGGTCACAGAAACCTGAACGCGTAATTCGGTGTTCTTTCGCATCTGTTATTTTGTCGGAGAAAACGCCTAGCGGGACCATTTTCTGATGTGTGTCGAATACTCGTCAGCGAGTAATGGCAGTACCATTATTACTTAGTTACCAAAATTACCGGTAATATTACCCTTTACATCACCAAGTCTATATTATCAAATTTAATTTTTGATACATTTTAAGGCAATCATTTTTTAGCCCTGAAAATCAGATTTCTATCCGCTCCAATTTCTAAAGAACCGCTTATTTTATTGTAATTATTATCAGTTTTACTTTTTTATTTAATTATCATAGTCAAGGCCGACAGGTTTTCTATTTGGTTTCACCAGACCGGCATCTTAAATTAGGCAGAAAAATCAAGATATCAACGCGAATTCTTAGACAATCTTATTGTTGTTTTGTTGTTATTGTAAAATTAAAATTAGGGTGTTCGTGCGTTGTTGAAAAGCATCGATAATTGTTATTGCAAATTAATAAAGATTTGCGTTAAAAGTGTCGTAATTACGGTAATTATTACGGTTTTTACGAACCGTATGTTGAGTCAACGACGAAGGAAAAAATTAACAATAAACAATGGAAATGTATTCCAACAACCTACATTAAAATTTAGATAAATTGAGTTAGGCAATATATGTAAAGTTAAATTTGGTTTATATTATTTTATATACCGGGTGTTTTTCAAAAGTGTTTAACTTTTTAATTTTTTCAGACAAAAAAAAACAAGATTTGGTATGTTAGTATATGATACAAATCAGGATTGATTGACGTATTCAATTTTTTTTCGGTTACTTCCTGGAAATTACTACAACTTTTGATTTTTAAATGGTATATGGATATAATATATATGGATATAATATCAAATAAACCATATGCGAAAATACCAAAAGTTGACATATGATATGTCATTCTATTCAGAGTGTCATTTTCTATCGAATTAAGTAAAAAAAAAATACTAAGGGTGTCATTAATTTCCGGTGAAATAGGAAGTGACCAAAAACAATTGATTACGTTAATCAATCCCTAATTTATGTCATATATTAACATACCAAATCTCGTTTTTTCTTATCTGTAAAAATAAAAAAGTTATAGGGGAGAGTCACTTATGAGACGCACCCGGTATAAGCATGGTTGGCGTGTGCTGTTAATTGCGGAGGATGGTGAAGTTTCAAACTGAATTTATTGAAAAATTGATTTTTGATATAATTTTTTTCCGTAATTTTTTCGAAAAAAGAAAACTTACTTTTAGCTGAAAATATCCTTCAAAAAGACGAGAATACCGGGTGCGTCTCAAAAGTGGGTCACCCCTATAACATTTTTATTTTTTCAGATCAAGACATAAATTAGGATTGATTGACATATACATCTGTTTTTGGTCACTTCCTGTTTTACCGGAAATGACTACAACTTCTATTTTTTAAATAACACCCCCGGTATTTTTTTACTTTATTCGATAGAAAATGACATTCTGAATAGAATGACATATCATATGTTAAATTTTGACATTCTCGCTTAATAAAAAATCGTATTTTAAAATTCAATCTAGAGTGCTAGAAAACACTAATTCTTAATCAACGAGCCTTGGAAAAATAGATTTGATCATCTAATGTTTTTAGTGTCTTCCTCCTGGCCGGTTAGAAAATGCTCAAATCGTATTTTTAATCATTTTAACTTTAAGCATTTTTTACGAATAATTTGATACCACACCACTTGGTATTTCGAGTCAAATTTTCGTTACGAACCGCAAGCTACAATTTCAAATAAACCATATGCGAAAATGTCAAAATTTGACATATGATATGTCATTCTATTCAGAGTGTTATTTTCTATCGAATAAAGTAAAAAAATACCGAAGATACTAAGATACCATTTAAAAATGAAAAGTTGTAGTCATTTCCGGTGAAACAGGAAGTGACCGAAAACAATTAAAACGTCAATCAATCCTAATTTATGTCATATACTCACATACCAAATTTTGTTTTTTTACTGAAAAAATAAAAAAGTTATAGGGGTGAGCCACTTTTGAGACGCACCCGGTATACGTCGGCAATTTAATTTTTTTTCCTGGTTCAAAACCTGCTAACACCATTTCATATATGTATAACAAAAGGACGCAAATCTACCACAATTAGTAGGGAAATTTATTCTTAAGAAAAAAATACATTTTAATTTACTATTTTTTCTATATATTTTTGTATAACCCTAAACAGTCAAATCTCGCCTAGTCCCGGTTACATTATTATTAAAACCACCACAACCAGCAAACCGTTAATTTTGCTTATTTCCTCACATTTAATAATTTCCTCCGGACCAGCGCACACATACACACGTATGCACACCAATACACGTATGACCATATTTGTGACAACCGTGCAGTAAAGACATTTGTGGTATCATCTCTATTTTTGTACGAAATGATACGAACCCGCTGTCCACGACCTAAAAATATAATTTATATGTCTATACACTCCACCGTAAGAAAGTTATTGGCATTTATTAATTGTGGAAACCTGTTCCACAAATATTATAATTTTAGAATGTGTATTTGTGCTACCAAAATACCTTGCACCATAAAAGTGTGTAATATAGATACCACAAATATACAAATTTCAACTTCCTGTAAAAAGGACTCCACAACTATTGTCGAATGTGAGTAATTATGAATTAACCTTTTAATATAAAATTTTTTGTAATTTCCGTGTAGGTACGCTGATTCAGAATTAGTGTTTGTGGATGCTACATATTGCTATTTGGAATCATTGTTTTCGTTCAAGCAGCTATATTATATTATCGCATATTTACCGAAAAAAATCGTAACGTACCATACGATCGAAAAAAAAACGGTGTCAAAGACGGCTGGGGAATGACAATCAATAATTATTATTATGAGCGAGGTTAAGCCCTAGATCTCCATTTACTTGGCCCGTACTATTCTTTATTTTTTCATGGCGCTTACTGCCAATTGACTTTAAGAAGGTTGTAATTTATTTCTATATTAGTAAAAATTATTTTTTAATAATGTAATTTAAAATTCGAGAAAAAAATATTTTTTTGGAAGTAGATTTGTGAATCTGGAAACAATGAATCATTTTTTAGATGTTAGAAAATTAGTATTAATTTTTGATAAGTTTTATGTCAATTTTTAGAAACTGGCATCTAAAGATTGACCTCGCCAAAACTAGCAACTATTGTCATACGCCGTTTCTTTTTCGATCAAACGGTATTTCTAACCCATTGTTCACAAATATTTAGCCAATACAACTAACGATATAAAAAAACTTTCACTCAGCGTAAGTAGGGTTTCCAATTATTTAAAATCCCGGAATAAGAACCTATAATCTCGGAATCGCAGGGATCAGAATGAGAAATTTAATCTAAAGAAATATTTAATAAAGATGCAGCTACATAATATATCAAAAAGAAAATGAGGAAAGAGCTTTATTAAAATAGAATAAACAAAGTAATATTCCATATGTAGTTAGTAAAAAAAAATATAATTCTTGTTGCAAAAAAAAAATATAGCAAACAATAATTGACGTTCGGCTTACAGCGCTTTCAGATGGAGCGAACCGTCCGCGCGAATGTTTTTTCAACATAGCTCATCCGGACGGAGCATATGCGACCCATGTGAAATTATGTTCATTTAAATTCATGGACCTGGCGGACGGTCCGCGTAGACGCTCCGCTCCATCTGAAAGCGCTGTAATGGAACTCGCGGACGGTACGCGCGACCGCTCCGCTCTATCTGAAAACGCGGTAACAGCGCTTTCAGGATTCAGCGCGACCGTACGCGCGGAGCGTCCGCACGGATATTTTTTCAAGATAAGATAGCCTTCAACGATCTCATCCGGACGGACGGAGCATACGCGCGACACATGTAAAATTGTTCATTTGAACTAGTGGAACACGCGGACGGTACGCGCGGACGCCCCGCTCCATCTGAAAGCGCTGTTAGTATAAATAAAATATGATATTTGAAAGACTGACTCGAATCATTTCAGATTGGGCATTAAAATTTTTCGACATTTTCGGAATCCTGGATTTAATATCGGTATTTCGGGGATAAATATACAATGGGCACCCGGTTTGGAAACCCTAAGCGACCGACTATCTATCATTTAGAATACGTTCGGGATTTTCCTCGCGGAAAATTTTAATATGATATGGTAATAATATATAACTAATATACACTATGTGTCCGGATTGTCTTTACAAGAGGAAAAACATATTTATTATTAATATTTTGAGAAAAATGCATTCTTAATAAAAATTTTTGCTTGTTCTAAAATGGTTAATCCCGTTTGAAAATGATAAACATGAAAATATCGTTGATAAAATTAAAGCCCTAAAAATGAAAACGAGTTTTTATGGTACGAGTAATGTAATTTAGATTTCATTCTTTGATAGATGAGAATTATGAATTTTGATTAATGACATACATATGTTTTGTTATTGTTAAGGTATCAAATTTTGTGTTTCTTTATCATTTTAAAACGCAGAAAATATGACGTTAATTAAAATTCTATCAATAACAAAAAAGAACGAAAACCATAGAAACGCGTTTTGATTTTTAGAACTTTAGACAAAAATTTCAACCATATTTTCATTTTTTTTTAATTTTCTCTAAAACGGTATGGAAATTTGGAAAACTATAAACGGGATTAACCATTTTAGAACAAGCAAAAATTTTTATGAAGAATGCATTTTTCTCAAAATATCAATAATAAAAAAGTTTTTCCTCTTGTAAAGACAATCCGGGAACATACTGTATAATTAATATTTTAATAATATATTATGATATAAGGGTGTTCCTCAATGAGATTTAGAGGCGACTCTTGAGTTAATTTTCCGCCAAAAGGATTCTAGGAACCTTGTCCACTCTGTATCTCAGTTATCAAGTTGATAGGTTTAGGAAATAATTTCCTGTGAAGTTTTTTTCTTAAAATTAACCAATAATTTCCCCCTGTGAACCTAACTATATCATTAAGAAACACCCTATATATATTTTTATTAAATATTCTAGGATTTATTATGTAGTTTTTTTGGTGCATTTTTATTTATACAAAGGGGTACCTGAAAGACAAGATAAAACCGATCAAAATTAAATTGTTTTAAATGGAGAAACTCATAGCAGATATTGATTCTAAAAAAAATTCTTGATTTGATTCTAATCAAATTTTTTTAGAATTTTTCATTTAACGTACCATACACTGATTCAATTACTTTTGAATTATTCATGTTTGAAAATTATATTTTTTTAGTATTTCTTAGATTTGTATATACCATTAAATATTAACAGCCAAACCAGGTTGTGTCTATGTTCTTATATCGTTATTTAAAAGTCTTTCATAAGGCACATGAATTGCTTTTCAAAATCTGAAAATGTAAATTTTCAAATGTAATTAATTAAAAACAGTACAATAATTATTCATAATATTAAGTTAAATGAATAATACTTATTTTTAATTAAAATCATAATATATCAAAATACGGGGTGTTCCATTTAAAAATGCATTTGTGTTTGTTCATGCGCAGCTAAATGATTGAAAATCTACCTTATACAGGATGGATCCTCTCATACATAGCTCCAAGGAGAACGGTAGTTTATATCGAAATGAGATTTTGGTATCAAAGTTGTGTTTTTTCTGACGGAACACCCTATATATTAATTGATTTTTGGATTCTAGCAAATAAAAAATAAAGGTGAGTTTTATTAAAGAATCTAAGGATTTTGACATATTTCACATTTTTGAAAACGAAGAGTAAATTTTAAATTTCGATAACAGCTACCTAAATTTTAGTTGATCTTGTATAGCCTGATATTTTTACAGTAACTATTGTATGTTAAACCAAATTGAAATTTGACTCGAAAAGTTATACAGTGAAACCAAATTAATATGGAACATTAGTCACTTTTAAAAGCAAGTTACTCCTTTATTTTAAAAGGAACATCAGTACATTTTCCGGTGTTCAATGGGAATTTGTAATTAATTAATAATTTGTTGTTTCTTCAAAATATTATTAAGGTTGCCAACCCCTTAGACAAAGATTTTCTTAGATATTTTATTTTTATGATTTTACGTCAGTAGATCTTTATTATTTGAAGAAATCTAGGGTGGCTGTGTAATATTACCTTTGTTAATTTAACAAAAATAAAGATTGTAGAGTAAAATACTCAACGGTAATAAAAGATACACGTTTAAAACATATTTTAATTATGACAGAATTAAAACTAGACATAAACCTATAATTATGTGACAAAAATGAAATCAAATGCTCAAAATGCTTCCTTTCCTGTTAACTGACAAACAAAAGGATCTTTTCATTTTAAAAGGCATTATGTGGAGTTCTGCCTAGAAGAGCAGCTACAATAATTTCTCTCGTGTTGTCGACAATAGTTGGTCGAGTTTTGTAAACACTGTCTTTAACATATCCCCATAAAAAAACCAGACTAGATAAAATCAGAAACATTTAAGTATGTTGAAGTAACGTCAGACATATCAGAGCCACCTAGATTTTATCAAATAATATAGATCTATATTATTTTCTTAGATCAAATCATGTAAATGAAAATATCTAAGAAAATCTTTGTTTGAAGGGTAGGCAACCTTAATAGTATTTTGAAGAGACATGAATTCTCCATTGAATATCTGAATAATACATTGGGTGTTCCATTTAAAATAAAAGAGTAACATTCTTTTAAAGGTGACCAGTGTTCAATATTAATTTTGTCTCACCCTGTATAACTTTTTGGATCAAGTTTTAAGTTGATTTAAAGTACGATAGTTAATTTAACTATATATTAGGCTATACCGGGTAAATTCCAATTTAGGTAGCTTTTATTGTAATTTAAAAATTGTTCCTTATTTCTAGAAAATGTTAAATATGTCAAAAATCTTACATTTTAGTCATATACTTCTCTTATAAAACTCACCTTTATTTTTCTCCCAGAATCCGAAAATCGATTAATATATAGGGTACATATATAATACATTACAAAAAATACAACTGTGATATGTAACTTTTTTTGGGGACACCCTGTAGAAGTCTCTATATTTTTAAAAAGTGCTCTGAATTAAACTACATATGCTCACAAATTTTCATTTCAATACAAACTGTCGTTCTCCTTAGAGCCTCCGCGGCGTATGAGAGGCGCCACCCTGTACATTCCCAAATATTTTTTAAAAATTTGGGACGCAACAGAAAACATAAAAGAATAGAAATTAAATAATATGGTGTGTATTCTGAATCGGTACTTTTCGGGAATGTACGTATCTAAACGCCGGGTTTACCACAAATATGAGTGTGTATAAAAATGTAGATGGCGCTGCGATACAGTGAAGTTTAGGTTACCACAATTCTGAAAGTGTGTGATACCAATAAATATTATGATTTGTGGAAACTTACACACGTAATTTTTCGGATCTAGCCGACCAGACTAATTTTGACCCGAGGATATCGAATTTGCTATCAGAAAATTGTGGTATACGCGTGTATGTATACCATAATTGAGACGTATGTCACAAATACTACTACTGCACACACAAGGTGTCACAAATATGGTCACACATACACAACAGCGCGTTGTACAACGTTAATAACTCTATAATGGCGGTGGCATTGTGGTGGCAGACGAAAATTCTCAACCGAATCTGTTCGAAACAATACTTGTAAATCTGGAACAGCCCGAGATTGCGGTGTATAGTCCAGTTGGAATAACAGCATTCGATTTTTCAATTAGCATTGTTAGGGATTTCGGGCTTTTTCTTATAATTATTAAACACACCACTAATTAAATTATTTAAAAATAAACTTAAAATAAAACCGGGAGTAAAACAAGCTTTCAAAATTAATAAATTGTACTGAAGCTGTGGTTGGTTCCTTGTGAAACATCGTTGAAATATTAGTATTTTAATAAAGCACGCTTTTAGATGTTTCAAAAAACTTTTAATAAGAGTAACTTTAACTCTACATATATGTTTCGGCTTGTTAGGCCTTTTTCAAGAGTTTTTTAAGAACTAATCGTCTAACTACACTGTAACTATATATAAGGTATATTTGCTATGGGGGTGGGTTCAGAGAGTTTACAATAGGGGTAATAAAAAATGTGTTTAGAAATCCTTGTTGGTCGTTACCATTATTTTCGTTTAACGAAAATTTAACATTACATTGAACAGTTAGAAATACTAAAATCTGTTAAAAACGAAAATAATGTTAACGACCAACAAGGATTTCTAAACACATTTTTTATTACCCCTATTGTAAACTCTCTGAACCCACCCCCATAGCAAATATATATATAGTTACAGTGTAGTTAGACGATTAGTTCTTAAAAAACTCTTGAAAAAGGCCTAACAAGCCGAAACATATATGTAGAGTTAAAGTTACTCTTATTAAAAGTTTTTTGAAACATATAAAAGCGTGCTTTATTAAAATACTAATATTTCAAAATTATGCTTTTAAAATGTAATCATGAACTAATAATCTAGGAATCAGTGAAGGTTTTTGGTACTTATTTTCCTCACAAGTCAGCAAACACCCATAGAATATAGATAAGTTGTAGATAATTATCTTCTTAATGAGATTGTGTTTTTCGTTTTTCTAATGACTGTCATTTTTGACATATGATACAAACATATGTTTTTTAAATGGAAACCATAGTTGGCCATGACTTCATAAAAGCGCCATTTTTCAAGCTTTTCAGCGATATAAGCTATGATGAGTTTTTTTTTCGAAAAATTACTTAGCGAGTTATAGCCAATTCTTATCATTTTTAAACAATTTCACTTAGTTAGCCATGGAAACAAGTTCAATGGTCGTTGCTCTCAGAAATGTGAAACTGTCACATCCAAACTTTGTAAATTAAAATAAACAAAAATTGTAAATATGAATTTTTCAAATGAAGAAAAGCGTGTAGGTTCAACTTTTCTTGGCTATACATTTTCGAGAATACGTTGACCGGTGAACGTTACTTAGGTTTTTAGAGAACGGTTTTGAAGACATGTTAGGGGAAAAGTTAAATTTAGATACTCGCGCATCAATAAAGTGGTTCCAACATGATTTTCATTATGATACTCCCCCCATAATGAAAGAAATGTTAAAAATTATTTATATCATAATTATGCAAACTCATGGATAGGAAGAGGTGGACCAATTGCATGGGCCTCGTCGATCACCTGACCTATTCATTTTAGATTTTTTTATGCGGTATGGTTAATAAGGTTTACAAAAGAACTTACGAATTAAGAGACGGTACGGGAGAAGTTTAATTAAGTCGACCTGTAAGATTAGCTTAAAAAAGAGTTTTAAAAAGATGCTTTAATGTAGTCAAAACAATGGCGGATGTTTTGAACATTTTCTAAAATAACTTAAAGTGTATGTAGTGATATGATTTTTTTAAGTTTTAGTCTGTGTAATGTAAATTGTAAAGAACCGTTTAATAATATATTCTGTCTTTTTATAAGTTATAAATAATAACAGAATAAGAATGCCATGCGAACTAAGTGAAATTAGTCAAGAAACATAAGAATTGGCTTAGTCAAGAAACATAAGAATAAGCAGACGTGTATTTTTTATACAATTATAGTATTATTTACCATGTGATAAATTTTCAAAACCTGGAAAAATAAGAGCAAAAATTTTGTAATTTTTGCAATTTTCAAGATGCCTTTAGATGAATCTTTAATTTTCATTGTTTGTTTTTTTTTCTCTACATATTATATTTCATTTTTTATAATTTTTACACAAAAAATCGAGATCAAATACTATTCATCTCTTTTTACATAATAAATCCTAAAAAACGAACATCACACAATGGAGAATAAACGATAAAAACAATTAATTTACGATTATAAATACAAAAAAGAGCGTAAAACGGTGATTTAGAGCTATATCAGCGGATGCCCGACACCCCAGAGACTCTGGGTTAGCGCCAGATAAAAAAAGGGGCCATAATAGCCCCCCAAAACGCGAACGAAATAAGAAATATTAATTTTTGCGGTTAAGAATCGTTTTGATTTATGAATTTGTGCGAGACGTGGGTTTAATTTATTGTTCTAATGGTGAATATAATGGATTTTTTTTCTCTTTTGTTAATAATGGAATTAAAAAAATATTACAAAGGAGTGCTTTGATATAAGGGTTATACCGAGGATTATACATTCAGATATTTTTTATAAATTTTTGAAAATAAAGAATGTACAATTTTGTGAAAGCAGCTTTTTGTTACCTCACTGTAGTCATCATCATTACCATCATCAAGCAAACTGGACGCCGTTTTTTGCGATCATACGGTACATATGCCAACTGTAAACAAATCAGTTTAAAACGTATATGTTTTTTAATTTAAAGATAAAGTAATTTAAACTTAATAAAGTTATTTTCATTTTTTTATATTTTTAATATAAAACTTCATTGAGAACCTCGCAATTAGTGGAGTAAATTAGTGGTTTCAATTACACTTTATACTTTTTAGTTTACGATCATTCACAATGTTTAAAAAAACACAATTAAAATTAATAGAATATCTTAGCAACAGCTTGCGTTAGTCAGTTGTATTCATAGAGAAAGCCTAATCAGTGCCTTCTATTAAAAGATCAGCCTGCGGGCGAGATTTATGACGTCACGCTAGTTAGATATAACGGATTAATAAATATATTGTAGAATACATGGAAAACATAATTATTCCTCAGATTTTTGGTTTGTATTTTAAAAATGATATAGTTTAAATGAAATATACATAATATACAGTTAATAACTACAACATATATACCTATTTATAGTAATAAATACTTTGGCAAATAAACTATGAACCATACAAATGCAGCAAATGTTTTACAATGTACAAATAATGTATAGGTACATAAGATAATGGGTAAAATGTAAATATATTTTAAATTTTGGGGTTTGAAAATCGATCTAATTTAACAAAAAACATTTAATATCTACTAATAGTGATGTATTATTATTTGCATTCACAAAATTTATATGTATATTTTGCAAGTATCAATGTTCGAAAAATTATATTTACAAATAATACAATATTATCTAAAAAAAGGCGTCAGCGATGAATTTATATGTTAAATTATTCTAAAATTTTTGATTTTCTTGGGATTTTAGGTTCGGGAAAAACGCTGATTGTTTTTCATTTCGGTTTTCATTATTTTTATTTGTTTAAAAAAAACGTTTCGGCTAACTAGCCTTCACAGTGTTGTGTCATATGAGAAAAATCGTGTCAAATATAATCCAAAAATTACATATACAATATAATTCACACCTCATAATGTTTACTGCAATTAATAAACTAATATAAACTTATCAAAAGATGACCACATATTTCTTAAAAAATTATTATTCTTAACACTAAAATTATCTACATTGACTATGGAGTACGCAGTAAACATTATGTGCGTGGTGTGAATATTTTATATGCAATTTTTGGATTATATTCGACACTATTTTTTTCATATGACACAACACTGATGGAGGCTATAATGTTAGCCGAACCGTTTTTTTTTTAAAACCAAATAAAAATAATGAAAACCAAATGAAAAATCAATCAAGCAGTTTTCCCGAACCTAAATTCCAAAAAATCAAAAAATTTAGAATATTTAGAATCAAGGTTCAAGAATATCAAATTTTCCAAGATTGTAAAATTCTAGTTAATTATTTTATGTGTACAGTTATTTAGGGAATGTCATCGATGTTCATTTCCAAGCCAACTAGACGCCGATTTTTTTCGATGATACGGTATAATTCTTACGTAAAATGTAAATAACATTAGACCAATTAAAACAAAGAAATATGAATTTCTTAGTATTTTTAGTAACACCTTTATTCTTAAAACTTAATTTTGTATTATGCAAATATACCAATTTTATTGTTATTTTATTCATATTGTATTCAGCCATCACTTAAATATTTGATATTAATTTGGTATTATAAATAATCAATACTATTCATTAAAAATTACTGAACAAATATATGTTATGCTTAACATACATTATATATTATCAAACAAAAACACATTCTTCTTTTTAAACTGTATCAGTCTTGTCTTTACAAAAATCTTTTTAAAATTTGAACTCAAAATAATAATCTTTTTCATGATCTCTAATACACATATTCTTTATTTTTCCCTAGATCATAATACCTACTTACGTGTTTGAATCTATCGAAGCTGAACCAGCAACACTTGGAGTGGAGATTCCACAATATGAATAAAATAAACATAATTGTCCAGTTTTCATTAATACCATCATGGGAGAATATTATTTTTAAATTTATTAAAGATATTTTCAATAAAATTCTCTTGATTTATAACTCGTACCCACTTTTCTTGCTCTTCCGGACACTTTAGGCTGCCTAGTATAATAACTATCCTTAGTAACTATCCTTTCCACCAGGATCACAACAAAGATGAGGCATAGCACCAAAAACACACTCCACTTAAGCTTTATTGATGAATTGTTAGAGTCTTAAAAGACACACACAAAAAAATCACGATAAGTAAAAAAAATGTATGGGCACTTTTAGGTTAAATCACTTACACAACGTGTAATTTTTAAAATTTCTATTTTTTTATGCGAAACCGAGAGTGACCATATATCTGGTAGTAGTTTATGTCACTTCAACACCAAAATAATTAGTTTTTTGCACTACAATAATAAATAATACCAAAAATCAAAGAGTTAAAACCAAAAATCAACCGACAAAATATGAAACGGAATCTAACCCAATATCTAAGTATGTACAGCTGATGAAGTAAACAAAAGTCCGCGCCCAGGCTGATCTTTTAATAGAAGGCACTGGCCTAATATTTAGCTTATAAAACAATCAACTTTTGATTTCTAACCACAATTTCTCTTGACGGAAGATAATCAATGGCCAAAATGACATTTCTCGCAAATTTTGAAGTGTAATTAGTGGAAAAGTTAAAATTTTGACAACTTTTTCTAAAGCTTCATTCTGAACCTCTCAATTAGTGGTTTCAATTACATTTTATGCTTTTTAGTTTACGATCATTCACAATGTCTAAAAAACAAAATTAAAATTAATACAATATCCTATCAACAGCTTGCTGTAATCAGTTGTATCCATAGATAAAACCTAATATTTAGGTTATAAAACAATAAACTTTTGACTCCTAACCAAATTTTGAAACAAAATGACATTCCTCGCAAATTTTGAAGTATAACTAGTGGAAAAGTTAAAAGTTTGGTAACTTTTTCCGCTAATTGAAAATTATTCCGCTAATTGAAACACTAATTTTGACGTTCTGAATGCTTACATTGAAATTAATGGAACAAACTTCTACGCTAATTGAAACCACTAATTGCGAGGTTCTGAATGAAGCTTAACTGAAATTAATTTTAATAAAACTTGGTTATTCGTGTATTTAAATGTCATTTTAATTAATACTTTTTACATAAAAAATCCATTTCAGTAAAGCTAATGTCTATAAAAATATGCACTCCTGTTTTTATTTCTTGTAATATGTTATTTTTGCAAGTGGTTGCAAAGATTCGTTTGGAGTTAAAAACACCGTTTATTTTTTTACTGATTAATCACGATCCTGCTCAAACCACTCAACGTAAGAAGCTCAATTTTGGCATACAGCTTGATTCTAGGGTGTAGAGGTTCGATAAGAAGGGATTTTTCGAAATTCCAGTTCCAAGGGGGTGACACCACCCCTCAAATATTACAATATTTTTTATTTAAAAAACGGTCAAGTTTCCGAAAAAACGCTTAAACACGGATATTTTATTTTGTTTTTTTACATATTTTAGGATTTTTTAAAAATGTATACAGGGTGTTTCGAAAAATCTGGTCATAGATTAATTACGATCCTGCTTAAAGCGCTTGACGTAAAAAGCTGATTTTTGGAAAACGGATTGACTTTAGGGTGTAGAGGTTCGATAAGAATGGATTTTTTGAAACTCGAATTCTAAGGTGGTGAAACCACCCCTCAAATATTAGAATATTTTTTATTTAAAAACCGGTGAGTTTTTCGGAAAAACTCTTAAATACGTATAAATTATATTTTGTTGTTTCACATATTTTAAGATTTTTTAAAAATTTATACAGGGTGTTTCATAAAATATGATCATTGAGTAATCACGATTCTGCTTAAACTGCTTGACGTTTAAAGCTGATTTTTGACAAACGGATTGACTGTGGGGTGTAGAGGTTCAATAAGAAGGAGTTTCCCGAATCTCAAATTCCAAGAGGGTGAAAACGCCCCTCAGATATTACAATATGTGTTATTTAAAAAACGGTTAGTCTTTCGGGAAAACGCTTGGACACGCATAATTTATTTTGTTTTTTTTTACATATTTTGAATTTTTTTAAAACTCATACAGGGTGTTTCAAAATGTTGGGTAATTGATTAACCATGATTCTGCTTAAACTGCTTGACGTAAAAAGTTTTTTTTGTAAAATTGATTTTTCGGAAGTCAAATTCCAACGAGATGAAACTACCCCTCAAATATTACCAAGTTATGTAATAATATCGCCATATTGTTTTTTTCTCATGCTGACATAAATGTGAGAAATTTTACTTGTGTCTATCCCTAGCAGGCAACTATTAAGCCCGACCAATCACGTTAGAGTTTTTGATAAATACAAATGAATTAACACCCTTCAAATAATCACGCTAAGCAACCTGATTGGTCAAGCTTAATAGTTGACTGCTAGGGCTAGACACTTCTAGAAATTTTTATCCAGTTTGTATGTTAATGGAAATGCTTGCTTTGCTTTATCATCACCATTACAAATGATTAATTCGACGCGAACGAAGTCGCGAGTACACGCTAGTTTCATAATAAAATTTAAAGGCGTATAGTGTTAATAACAAGAATATATTAATTCAAATGCGAAACCTTAATATCTTGATACATGAAAAAATAGACTTATACCACTTTCATAAATAACAGCTCAATTTTTACCTTTCATTTCAATTAATTTTAGGATAATTTAAAATCCCATTTATTAGTTTATCGTTAAATTATCAAAAAAAAAAATAAAAGAAATCATAAATAAACGAAAGCGATTCGCATTTTCAAATAAAAAGAAACAGAATAACTTTAGCCAGAGTTTCGACTTAAGCCAGGCACGTCGTCATCAGACCTAAATCGCGGTCTGTAATTCTAAACTGGGAAATCCCCGCGGAGTGCTAAATTTGTTTTATCTGGCAAATAGGAATAAAGCCTCCTCCCCCTCATCCGGGAATCCCTCTTTTGCGTTTAGCATCATCCCCCCAGAGAAATAAGCGAACATAGAGAAATTATTTGTTTTGTTTGATATAACCATCACGTTTTTGCTTACTACGTCTTGCAATGTTATCGTATCTCACAGGAGCATCAGTCGAATTAAAAGTTATAAATTACATAGGCGAAATTTAACGAGAAAAGTTTTAATTTAACGGGCAAGAATATAATTACAATATTTTGTTATTTATATTACAGCATATATGTAATGTTAACAATACTGACCCTTTAAAATTTTGAAAATATCATATTATCTACCTTCCTACTTTTCTCTTCCATTTTAATCTATGATCTCGTCTGTGTCATTGTTCTTCTCTTAGACATAATTTAAAATTCCGTTACAATACGGAAATAGATTGAAGTTTTGTGATTACAATGATATATAATTTATATGGTTTTGAAACAAATTGCTCGCTATTATATGGCAAATGCTGAAGCTCTGCAAATCTTAATCAACCCTTAATCCAAGCACGTGTGTTTCGAATTTTGGATGTGGTTTAACACGACAGGATCGGGCTAAGCCTACCCAAGTACGGTAGATAGTTAGTTACATTGCAGATTCAAAAATGAGGAGAAAATAATTTAGGAAGCGTTTTAACAAAAAAACAAGATGAGTAAAATCTGAACAAGAGCAAGATTGCATATACCAGGTACCTTGTGAATGCTGTGAGTCGTATATTGGAGGGATAAAATGTCCTCTAAATATTCGACTGAACGAGCATAGAAACACAAGTGAAGAGGTCAAATAATGAAGTCAGGTATTGTAGAACATGTGTGGTTCCAGCACCACAACATAAAGTGGTCAGAAGCCTAGATTATCCACAACGAACTTCATTGTATCAAGCATAAATTTAAATCTGTTTTTATATCCAACAATAATATCTTTAACAATGCAAGTATGGACATTTCACCAATATGGCGACCACTTATAAAACAAATGCTGTTGTCCTCAGTGGACAACCTCATTCTCGACCACACTCAAATTCTTATACCTCTCTGGCTTAGTACTCTAGGATTTACATAAGATACTAGGATTAAACGTTGTGCAAAATTTCAAAATTAAAAACAATATAGGTTCATTCAGAACCACGCAATTAGTGGAATAAATTAATGGTTTTAATTACACTTTCGTTTACGATCATTCACAATATTTAAAAAAAAACACAATGGGCTCTTTCACTATATTTTGGAATTAGCATAATTGAATAAAGCAATTAATTCTAGAATTTTCTGTTATCTCACTTTCGAAAAATTTGAAGTCGTTCTTAAGAAAATAAATAAAAACAAAAAGCCAAGAATAAAAATCCGCACTTTATTTTTAATACGTCACACCTGACATGTTGCAAAGCGGCGACACGGCCGCGGCCGGGCCACCATGCTGACCCACCACCACCTCCACACAAGGCCATTCAACCTTTTCCAAAATGGCGGAGATAGAAGTGCTTTATTTGGCGCGTATTTTAAAACCTGTTTTATTTCCAAATAGACATTCTTCACACAAATGTCGGGTTAGATTACGTAATATTTCACTAATTTTTTAATATACAGGGAGTCTAAAGTTCTCTACATATGGAATGTAGAGAACTTTAAGTGTAAGCAGTAGCCATAACTGCATCCTCACTAGGGTAACAGAGACTTTGGCCTTTGGCCTTTTCGAGGCATATTTAATGCACTTCTTACCCGAGAACTACTAGTAGGAGTGAAATTATCTCTTTTAATAGCTGTCAACCATTTTTTACGAAGCTCGTCATTTTGGGGAATATAAAAGCAGAAACCTTGAGACCCCCTCTATAACTCCCGTAACAATTTGGAACAGAGCATGTAAAAGGCGTGTTACAATAAAATGTTAAAAAAAACCTTTAATACCTATCTTTAGATTATTGTAAGTAACCATTATAAAGTACTATGCAGACTGGCGTCGAAGGCTTTTTACTCATTTAGGTGTAATATCTTGATAAATACTTCTAGTTCTTACCTTAAAATAATTAATATTAGAGGAGTACGACAAGCACAAAAGGTTGTGAATTTCCCTATGTGGAATGTCTGCTTTGGATTTTTATTACACTGTTATTTATCACAATTTTCTGATCACACCATGCACTGAACACTAAGAACTAAACAAACGTGTTGCAGATGCACAACAAACTAGAGATAATTAATTGTTTCTGGTATGCAATCGGAACGAGAAACCACTACCGGCTTTTTAAAGGTAAACAATTTAATAATGCGCTGCCTTCGCCGCCATATTTGCCATGCCCATATCATGTTAATTGGCCTTGAGTTGAGGTGGTGCTGGTCAAATCAAATCGCAATGTTGCCAGTTGTTGGCTGGCGCACGAGCACGGTTCTGCAATGTGATTGGGCGTATTTTTCATACGTCATCAATTGGCACTTTAAAATTATTTCAAATTAAAGCAATTTTGAGGGCCTATAAAAAAATGATTCAATGTCATGGAACTATTTTTTTTTGGATAAATATACTGAAAATAATTTTCTATTTCAGATTTTGTCCTTGAATTGGGTATTTTATTTTTTGTGAAAGAGCCCATTGAAATTAATAGAATAATCTAGCAAGAGCTTGCGGCAGTCAGTTGTATCCATGGAGAAAGCTTATTATTTAGCTTATAAAACAATCAACTTTTGGTTTTTAACCACAATTTAATAATAATAATAATAATAAATGTCTTTATTCCCAAATGAAAATAGAAATATTACAAAAAAAATATTACAACATAAAAAAAACCACACTGATAAAAAAAATAAATGCTGTAACCAAAAAAAATACAAACAACAGAGGCAGTCACTTCTAAATGAGAAGGAGCGAAATTCAGAGTCTAACTGAGCTCTGCTCTTCCATTTAACTCCTTGATGACATTAAAAAGAAAACAAAAAAAGTATATTCATAATTGAAACGCGATTAAATTAACAAAAAAAAAATTACTGTAGATCAAAAAGCCATTGACGGGCACAAAACCTAAAACGGTTTAAATTTTCAGTAGCTTTTACATAAGCTGGCAATTCGCTCTATACAATTTGGAAATTGTATAGGAAAAAGATGCCTCATACAAAGATGTCTTGTGGAGGGGAATAGTTAGGTTATCCTTCTTGCGTAAATTAATATTATGAGCCTCTTCTCTAAATTGAATTTTTTCAAAAAGGTACTTTGGCTGTTTAAGAGACTGACAATACAGATTATGTAGGTCAAAATTAATACTGCTCAAGGCTTGGTTGAAATTGTCTCTGGAAAATGAAGCATACATCTGTGTGTCATCCGCATATGCATGAGTTTGCGAGTATCGAACAACATCTGCAATGCGAGATGTATAGATAGAAAACATTAGTGGGCTAAGGATAGAACCCTGAGGTACACCACGATTCAGTTCGATACACCCAGATATATCTGCACCCATCCTCACCATTTGCTTTCGATCAGTAAAATAGCTAGCAATCAATTTCAACGCATCACTCGAAAAGCCATAATAACGAAAAACAGACATCAATACATCATAATTTAAGCAATCAAAAGCCTTACTGTAGTCTAGCAAAACAAGAACTGTAACATCTCCCTTATCCAATGCCGTCAGAATATCATCAGATACTTTCAATCAGGCAGTATAATTGAAATTTCTCTTGACGGAAGATAATCAAAGGCTAAAATGACATTTCTCGCAAATTTTGAAGTATAATTAGTGGAAAAGTTAAAAGTTTGATAACTTTTTCTACGAATTGAAAATGTCTACCACTAATTTTGACGGTCTGAATGCTTACATTGAAATTACAAACTTCTACGCTAATTGAAACCACTAATTGCGAAGTTCTGAATGAAGCTTTTTAATACAAAAAGATGTTAATTTATTATTGTCTATCACTTTCAAACAAAAATATGTTATTTACCAAAAAAACTGATGAATATCATTAGCTTTGAAATAAAAAGTATCACGCTTAGTTTAGAATCCTCCGTGACACGGTCCCCATGTCTCAGTTTTGCTGCTAAGGCTAATCTGGGCGGGACCTACATAGTTTACGCGAAATCCAAACCGCAGTCCTCGGCCATATCATGGTCAATGGCCTACCGACTTGGTGAGTGTCTAAATCGACTCTTACTCACGCAATATTCAATCGCATCGGGCTTCGAACCGGAGTGAATGAGCAGTGTGTGTCAATAGATTTTACAGTCTTGTCATGAATGGCACACTTTATTTAGTATGCACATGTAATTCATAGTGATGTTGGTAGCGAATATTTCCATTCGAATTTTGCAGGAAATTTCAGAAATTTCCGAAATATTCGGCCCCAAAATCGCGAATATTCGCAAAAATCCGAATTTTGCAAGAAATTTCTTTTCAGAATTCAAGACATTGAGCAAAAATTTAACGAAAGTGTATCAAGTATGCCTATTCTTAAATCATAAGAAAAAGAATGCTTACAGTGCTCCGCCTTACAAAATAGAAAACGTATGGCTCTTAAAATAATGCATTTTGCCGCGAATCTCTTGGCCCCCTCTGTTTCCTGGGAGAGCACTTTAACAATGAAGAACACATAGCCGCTATGGAATTTATCAACAATATCACCAACAAACATCCTCAGTTTGTCAATAATAAAGAAGCCATTTTTACAGATGTAACAAATTATTGCGCCAAATCGGGTTTATGGGCTCTCGACTACGTTTGGATGTCAGTTAAAAATGTAGACTGTCTAAGTTGGTGGCAAGCAATATGTAAAAATACTCAGTTGAAATATTTAGCTGTTGCTCTGCTGTCTTTACCAACGTCATCTGCAGCCACTGAGAGAAGTTTCAGTACTTACAGTTTTATCCATACTAAAAAAGGAATCGCTTAACTGCACAAAGAGCCGGCAAAATAATGTATGTAGCTCATAACAATAAATTATTACCTACTACAAAAACAAAAAGTGGATATGGAACATGATATGCAACAACATGAAACTCCTCCAGAACCACTAGACTAGAACACGTAGAGGTAGAGGTCCATCCTTCAGAATCAGAACCAGATGATACATCGAATATACCTGATTTGGAAATAAAAACTGACGAAGACAGTACTACTACTACTACTACTACTATAATACCCTATGAAGATGGGACCAGCTCGGCGCCTGAAAGTATTCCGGAATAGAATAATTCAGTTATTTATGTTTTACGTTTTTTAAATTTATATTTCGTGCTTTTTTGTTTTTTTTTAAGTTCATAGTCATAGTTCATGGTTTATGTACAAATTACAAATGTTACCAAATAATTTTTGTTATATGTTATGTTTATGACTTTTAGGAGTTATGTATTGTTTATTAAAAATATAACAACTAATATTATGTTTATTGTTTTTTTTCACTTACATGTTGGTATCAAATGTCTATCTAATTTATTCATTGTATCAACAAAAAATATGTAAAATTGTAATTGTCCTAAAATTTCATAAATTTCCGAATGTTTCCGAAAGTTTCGGAAATTTCCTGCAACAATCAAAAGTTTCCGAAATATTAACATCACTAGTAATTCATACGTTTGACGTTTTTTTAATAGTATTTTGACACATTTATAATTGAAACATTTACTATTTTTTTATCTCTTTTTCAGATTATGATTTGAACTCGTGGATCAAACACTACGACATAGCCAGCTATGATCCTAGTTTATTGGTTCATCAGCATAAGAGGGTGCGAAGATCGCTGGATAGATCGTTGGACCCTGTACGGTTGCAGGTGAAAGGACATGACAGGTAGGTTAGACTGGACCAGTGTTGCCAACTTTCTAAAATAAAATTTCCCACGAAGAGGGCCAAAATTTTCCGTTTTTCTAAAAATTCCCACGAGTTCTCAAATCCGTTGGAATCCAAAGAAGATTTTAGATAAAAAATTACACTTACTAAATACACTTTTAATTTTTTTTCGCTCAAAAATACTAATAGGCGTGTTTCTGCAATCGAAGTATACCATCCCCATACCATTCCTAGAAATATTTGCACTATTTTAAAATTTATCATGTATTCTAAAGGAGGGGGCACAAGAATAATATCTGATGCCAATCGAAAATGTGTATTTAATTACGGTTATGCTAGTTTGAATTTATTCACTTGCTGAGAAATGCGTATACGATATCTATTTTTTTACGGATAATACTCGGAATAATAAATGAATTTAGAGTTTTCCACGAATATGGCGTTTTGGGTTAAAATTTCCCTTTTCCCTCTGGATCCCGAAATTTTGGACTGGATTGTAGTAAAAATTATGTAAACTGGACACTCTGTACCTAAAATCGCATCACAATCCATCGCTTTGTGTTGTATTTCTTCAAAAATAACAACTGTTATTGCTAACAGTTCTAAAATAACAAATATTACTTAAATGTATACAGATAACACTTTTGTTTATCGTTTCTGGATGTTCTTGTCAGTAGAAATCAGGGTTGGAAAAAATCATGATTTTTAAAAAAAAAATCAAAAAAATCAGATTTATTTGATTCAAATCAGATTTTTTTTATTTTAATTCAAAACAATATTTAAATCGGATTTTCAAATGACTAGGACTTATTTCCAATTAAAGTCCTATCCTAAATGGCTAAATTTTTATAACTCTGCCCGTTATCGATAACATTAATAATTCAAAAGTATTAATTTTTGTCATTTTAACGCCTAAGTATAAAAGTAAAGCACTGTTACGCCTAAGCACAAAAGTACAAAAATATATTATTAAACTGATATTAAGTGTCAAATTCAACGAGTGTACAAATTGTTGCTCGATTACTGTTTATATTATTTGGAATGTTTGAAATTGATTAAAAATGATTTGTAATGTTTTAAAAAAATAGTATGTATGTTCTATTAGGAGTAAAATTGTACTTTTTGTGCTTCTTTGTAACGTCGGAATAGCTTTACAATGGTCCTTCAAAGGTACAGTATCATCAAAAAAGTATAAGTTTTACTCCTAATAAAACAATACATTATTGTTCGGACTTACTCTTAAGTCGAGACTGAAATTAGTATTAGTCAAAGTGTAAAATACTTACTGCAGATCAAAATGTCGGTAAAAATTTGGAAAAATACAACCATTTCAAAAAAATATATAAAACAACATATTTCCTGACAACGATTATTATTATAGATTCTGGGGAATGAAGATATAGTCTCTATATTAGAAGAATCTAGTTCTACACTAGACTGCGAATGATATGTATTCGAACAGCGAATTTTTGTCACTTATACATAAATTTTAAAATAAATCCCTGCGTTTAGCGGTCTAATGGATTCACACGAAATTACTTCAAAAATCGGTCCAACATTTAAATTGATGAATAGATATTTTTATATAGTTTTATAACATTTGTAATCGTAAATGTTCGATTTATTATCTGTTATATCTTTTATAGAAATATTTTTTATAGTTTTCTAGGACACATTTTTATAACTTTTACAGTTATTTTTTGTTTTATAATAAAGTTTTAATCACATTTTTTTTTTATTTAAATCAATGATTAAAATTAAAAAAATCACTTGATTTAAATCATGATTTAAATCATTTGATTTAAATCATGCCAACCCTACACACAGATTCAAACATTTTATATCGCCTTGTTTTAATGTTACTGATTTGTTTGAGGAAAGCAATTTTTGTATGTCAATGTTTGTAGTAAAAAAAATTATTCTCCAAGAATATCCGATATAATTTTTTCGGTGTGATCATTTTTGGAATTTCAGGATTATTTATTGATCAGGTGAAGGTTTTTACTGTAACATAATAGAAATAGATATTAATAAAGGGTTGTTTAGTTCTATTTTGACATTATTACAATTCCCCTTGGGTAATATAATGTAGCGAAACTGGTCGCTGGCGCGTCATAAACTCGATCCGCTCGAGATTTCTAATAATAAATTTATTGTTACATTAGGCGGTAAATCGCGTCGGATATATGGACCCGTTGGGGCGGAAGCTCTCAAGCTAAATCATTCGGAAACGCTGCGACCAATCAGTTTCTCTTGAACTGAACTCTTTACCAGAACATTTTTTGAAAAAAAAATATTTAAAGTATTTTTCGAAAAAACATTTTTCTGATTTTTATATACCTCCTATAAAAACAGTGGGAGGTAATCTTTACTTAAACATAACAACAATAATTTCGATATATCTCCGGGAAAAAATATTAACAGGAAGAAAGATACAATAAAATTACGTTAGTAGAAAATCCCCGTCCATTTTTTATTTGGTGGAAAAAGAATACATATTTTCCATTAGGACATTGTGATTCTAAGATTGAAGGAAAAGTATTCTTTCCAATGGAGTATCCGTGGCACGTAAGAATTTGATCGTTCTAATGGCAAATACCAACGAAAACAGAGATTTAGAATTTTCGGTAAGTAAGTATACAGAGAACGTAATTTTGAAAGTCTTGTGTCTATTTTATTTTCTGTAATTTTTAGATTTTTTTTAATACAATTTAGTCAGCCACTACAACAACTCTAAACAACTCTATGCTAAAATTCTAATTTAAATTTATTTTGAGGATATAAATGTTACTTATAGCAATTATGTTGTAAGCAGAGTTTACACTGTGTCACTTTGGATGTACAACCAAAATGAATCACTCAGATTGAATTCATCCAAATTGAACATCCTGGTTTACATATTTTCATCCAGTTCGCAGCAGTTCACTGTTTCATCTTCCGGAGGCTGCCACCTCTCCCAGTGTTTTCTATATCGAGGTTGGCCGCACGGGTCGGCGTCGGCTGTTTATATTTGTCACTTGCTGTTCAATCTTGACGAATCAACGGTTCGTTCAACAAAAGTAGGAAGACCGTCAACTTATTTCATCGTTCAATTTTCGGTAGGTTGACCATGATTTGGCCGAGGACCAGAGTTCGCATTCCGCATAAACATAGTAATCCCCGTCCAGATTAGTCTTCTCAGTAAAAAGGAGACGCTAACTTCCAATACTTTAGTTACTTTACCCTGTGTGTTTGTCTTTGTCTTACTCTACCTATCTCTTACTCTAAAATTACTAACTTATTGGTCTGTACAACTGTCCACGGCCGAAATAATTGAAATTTTCTTAGGGAATTCCCGCGTGTTGCTCTGCCAGATTGACTCTGTCGATAAGAGAAATAATGGAAAACGTCTCATGCTCGTCCGTTTCTTCCATTTCTCAATGAAACCGTACAGTAGCATGGAAGGACTGAAAAGATAATGGAAAAAATCGTCGGACTACCTAGAAAAAAATGTTATCTCTAACCGATTCAGAATAGCGTTTCATTGAAAAAAAAATGAAACCTTCGTTATTCTTTTTTATATGGATGTTCGTATACTGTTATTTGTTTGGTAAGATTTTTTTTTAATTCTATAACCACAGTTGTGTTTTTTTTTGGTATTTATGGTAGTATAACCTAAACAAGTTCGTTCAACAAAGTGAAGAGGTAAAATTTTGACCAACTATACCGGCTGCGTCTCAGAAATGGTTCACCCATATAACTTTTTTATTTTTTTCAGTTAAAAAAACGAGATTTGGTATGTTAGTATATGACATAAATTAAGATTGATTGATGTATTCAGTTGTTTTTGATCACTTTCTGTTTCACCGGAAATTACTACAACTTTTGATTTTTAAATGAAACCTTCGGTATTTTTCTACTTTATTCCATAGAAAATGAGAAAATGACATCCTGAATAGAATGACATATCATATGTCAACTTTTGACATTTTCGCTAAAAAAATCGTATTTTAAATTCCAATATAGTGCCATGGCTGTGTTAAAAATACTAATTTTTAATCAAGGAGCCTTGGAATAATTGATTTGATCGTCTAATGTTTTTCGTACCTTGTCCTGGCCGGTTAAAAGATGATCAAATCGTATTTTTAATCATATATCAATTTTTTCAAATGGAATGAGGGTGGCTCATTAGCATATTTGGAAAAAGCATTTTTTACGAAAAATTTGGTATCACACACTTGATATTTCGAGTTAAATTATCGTTATGATCCGTATGTTACAATTTCAAATAAAACATATGAGAAAATGTCAAAAGTTGACACATGATATGTCATTTTATCTAGAGTGTCATTTTCTATCGAATGAAATAAATAAAAATAATAAAAAATACTGAGGGTACCATTTAAAAATCCAAAGTTGTAGTCATTTCCGGTGAAACAGGAAGTAACCCAAAACAATTGAATACGTCAATAAATCCTAATTTATGTCATATAATAACATACCAAATCTCATTTTTTTTCTCTAAAAAAACATAAAAGGTATAGGGATGAGTCATTTTTGAGACGCATCCGGTATGTTAGAGGTTCTATAGATAAGTGTATCTATTACCTTACAGTCGAAGGTTCCTTTAACATTAGGATGATTTAATCTGAGTCAGTTCACAAAAAACTACGTTACGTAAGAGAATCCGAAGAATATTCATTATTCAATAAGAAACCGTTGTAGAAATCAGTTAATTCTATTAAAATACTTATATTTTCCTCTAAACAATATTATAATTTGAGAGTTACCTTACATCAGAAGTGGGATTTTTTGTCCGAGTTACAACACTCCAAAGATCCATCTCAACTTTTTTCTAAACCATAAGCTGTCCTTGCCACTTTTTATTTCGTATCTCGTGTCGTGTCATGGCCTTGAATTTTTACTTCCAGCGCGCTTAAAGAAGTTTCACTTTAAAAATCTTGCAAAACAAAACTAAATTTATTAATTTACACTAAAATTCATTAAATCTAGACCTGTGTCGAGACTATGTACATTCACAATGAATTAAATTTAAACAAGATTTTTAACTTCGTTTCTTTTTAGTCGTATTCTTTCTCCAAAACCTCTCGCATTTCTAGATTTAATAGTTTCGTTCATTCTTTTGGCAAAAAATCCGATTTACTGCTGTCTGATTCATTAAATCTGCAGGAACTCGGAACGCTGGCTGCCTCTGTTTCATATTTTATGCAGGGATCGATCGTCTACAGGAATCTTTCATTAACAAAACGCTTTGAAAATAAAGGAATAAATAACTAGACGAAGATATCACGTTTTTAAAGTATACAGGGTTGTTCACCACATACGACACAGAGTATTGTAGCTAAACGATTAGATTTTTACAAATTATTGTAAGTTTTGGATTCGTTGAAGGACTATTAGAGCTACAATTTAAAAATATTTTTACAAGATACAGAGTGTCCCAAATAAATAAAAATATTATAGTTGTGATTTTTAAATGGATGTATATGATTCTTTTTTTAGATGTTACGATTGAAATACACTACCCTGTATATGATTCTTTTTTTAGATGTTACGATTGAAATACAGGTAAGGTCTATCACACTTAAACCTTACCGTTTTTGAAATATTTTCAATTTTATGAAATTGCAGTAAAAATTTTAAGGCTTCATTTCTCCATGTTTTGAATACTAAATATTTACTGAAGTTTATTTATTGATCGTATTATATTCTGTTGCAATAATGGACAAAATACTACCCTATACAGAGTGTCTTAATTTATATTAAATAATTACTAGCTTTAAACGGCAATAACTTCTTTAATTTAAATGGTACAACCTGTATATTTTACGAGAATCAGATGCACAATTTAACTGTCTATCAAATTGTATTATACCATTTTTTACCTATCTCTTTAAGTTTTTGTAGAAAATGCATTTTCTTATAATTTAGATCTCACTTATCACTATACCCATGGAATATTGACATTTTAGATTATTTTTAAAGATGTAACAAATTTTAAAAGAGTACATATACTAATATTGTCTAATTACTAGATACTAATAAAAAAAACTGTTTAAATCATTTTTGTTAAAGAGGACTAATTAATATGATCCCAGTATTCAAACTACATTAATTAACTGTTTACGTTGATTAATAATAAATGCTTCAAATATAGTAAGTGTATTAGACAGTGTGGTAAAAAGTAACATCTTATAAATTTTATTTTGTGTTTTGACGAATGCTTATTTATAACAGAGACGTTCATTTTCATAACTTATTATTATATTGATTTATGATTCAAATCCACATTTATTTAGAATAATTGATTAATTAAAACAATTAAGTTAGTAATTAACTCTTTTTTGGTCGGAAATAATGGTGGTATATTTAATTGGCTTTTACAAAGATTTAAATAGTTTTCTTTTTGTAAACAAATGGGCATGCAATATTATTATTACTAATTACTACCTGTACATTTTGTACATATGTTACTTTAAAAAAATCTAAAATGTCAATATTCCATGGGTATAGTGATAAATGAGGTCTAGATTATAAGAAAATGCATTTTCTACGAAAACTTGAAGAGACAGGTAAAAAATGGTATAATTCAGTTTGATAGACAATTAAATTGTGTATCTGATTCACGAAAAATATACAGGGTGTTCTATTTAAATTAAACAAGTTATTGCCGTTTAAAGCTAGTAATTATTTAATATAAATTTTTGGACACTCTGTACCTTATACAGAGTTTTTAACAGGTAAGAGCGAAAGAATCAAGATCTGACAATGAAGTTTTTATCTACAAATTTTTTGATATGGGTGTTTATTATTTATATTGCACACTCCCAGTTATTTACTTAGATTTTTTTAAGTAATTACAATTCTCGGTATAATTAATTGCTGAGACACAAAAAAATAACGGCAAATTGCGGTAGACACAAAAAAATAACGGAAATTATTCGTACAATGAATTACATTTTAAAATTAGTATAATATACAAAACCAATGGATTAGTTCAGCTTTATAAAAAACCTACATTTCTAACTAGTGCATCAAACATAGACACTCATATTATACCATTTCCACCAATAATAATACTTTTTATTTCACAGTCAAATAACATGTTATCTGTACCGCCATATCTCTGGCTCTCTAACAAAACAATGACCTTTTTACTGGTAGTACTATGGTACGTATGGTAACGCAACGTACCATTTATCCACCGACAAAAAGTGAAGGTCTGTGTCGTCGTATTGTATTTAAATTACCATTCCGATGTTTAATATCTGGCATTTTAGATGCAAGCACCATGCTTTTTTAATTATATATTTTTTATTATACGTGATCTATGTATGTATGAGATGGACAATGGCGCAGTTCAGTGACATAACAAGAATGGATATTATTATGATTAATTCTGCCCATTAATAATTGATTACAACAATCATTATATATTACACCATGGCTCCAATCCAGATCTATAGTTTACTAAAATACCGTATCATTGAAAAAAAAACGGCGTCAAAGACGGCTGGGGAATGACAATCGATTATAATTTTGGCGAGGTCAATCTCTAAAGGTCGTTTACTAAAAATTGACGTAAAACATTAACACGCGTGTCAGTGATGACACGCATCCTCATAGTTTCTCCATTACTGGTCTTACTGGTCTAGATGTTTTACCAATATAAAATATCTCACATAAAATTATATTGCATAGTCTGTCCAACGACAAAATTTTTGACATTGATAGATGTGCCGTCATTTTAATTTCAAAGTAGTTTATTTTATTTTACAAAGAAATAAGTCGGTACAGTTGGAACGCATTAGCGATGGGCATTACGATTGTTTTTAGTGAATCGAATCACACGATTCGATTTCTCACATTGAATCGACTTCTACGATTCGTTCATTTGAACGAACACAATTATTGCACATTTGGTAGGACAATTATGTAAGGGTCCAGAAAAAGAAATATACAGTTTTTTCATTTGTTTTTCAAAACTTTATGACACTGACGTAATTGGATTGATTATTATTTTACCAATAATATTGAATTATCAATCCAATTTATATACTATTTATTAAGGATTTCTTAATACCAATTTAATATTTTTAGAGCCATATTTTAAAAAATTCCGATTTAATAATCATAATAAATAGTATATAATACCGCATGATGAAAAAAAAATGGCGTCCAGTTGGCTTGGAAATGAACATCGATGACATTGCCCATATAATTTTACATATAAAATGACAACGATCTTCATTTTATAACCATCGCTGACACCATTTTTTTTATCACATTCAGCAGAGGCCAACAATATTTATTTGGAGTGGCATAAAAGCACGATTTCGTCTTTTAGACATTTAATAGTCGGTAATATTATTTTAACAAAAATAATAACGTGAAAATTAAATACCTTACAGATACTCCCGTACTAAGCACAGGATAAATAAGTTTTTTTCTTGTTAAGAACTTTCTTATCCTTTGAATTTATTCACCCATGATGTTTGTTTAGGGCTTTTGTTCAACTCTAAATATTGGTGTCTGCATTTATTTCTATATTACCGTAGAAAGAGAGAGCGCCGTAGAAACGAACGATCGCATTGTGATTCGATTCAATTCTCACGATTCTTTTTTACGGGACATCGTTCAAATCTTATGGGTCCGTGCTGGCCACGATTCAATTGAATCAACCGTATTGCAAGCAATGAATCAATTCTCACGACTCTTTGAGCGCACGATCGCATTGTGATCCGATTCACGATTCTCACGATTCTTTTTTACGGCTTATTGTTCAAATGTGATCCGTGTTGGCCACGATTCAAGTTAACGAACCAAATTACAAGCAATGAATGGAATCCCACGATTCGTTTTTAATACTCGTTCAAATTAACGACTCGTTCAATCTTTGCCCTCCTCTAGAACACATAGCAGAAAATACAAAATATTTCATTAATAATAACACTTACTGAATTTTATATCTTAAAAGTTGGTTAACTAACTTTAATCTTAATTTTTTTAAACCAGTTTCTTTTGACATTATCTCTCTGTAGTACTAAAATTTATTATTTACCTATCGTGTGATGTTATTTTACAGATATTCCAGTTTTTGGTACCATATACGAGATGGTATACAAACTTTATTTGTAACTAATACAATTCTCTGGCAAACTGTGTCTCTGGGCACCGAATATTAACTGTAAACTATGGTGTAGGTCAACACTTAATTTTCCCTCCAGTTTTCCTACACTTAATTTTAAAAAAATACGAAAAACACGTAATAACACTGTCCAAAGTGCAAAATATTTATCATTTCTATTTTACATAATTTGACACAAAATTATAACCTATAATTTGGCAAGAGTTTGACAACTCTCAAAAATCTTAAGTCAAGTTCATACGCATCGGCGTCTGTTTGTCGTTCATCGTTCCGTCAAACCAATAATATTGAAATATAATCTGTCATTTTTGAAATAAACCAATAAAACTGGTTAAAAACAACAAGAGACTAAGTTATCAGATCCATAGTTAATTTAAAAAATATTAGATACTGAAATAAATGGATTGGTATGGACGGCATATGCTTTTTTTCTGTCATCGTCTGTCCAAATCTTACCTAAGAAAAAAAAAGAGTATAGGTTAAATTATTTCTTTGTTTAAAAAGTGAAGAACTTGGTTATTCACTGTGTACCGACTTTTAGACGTTACGTTAGCAGTTAAGGGTTAAAATAAGAGAGTTGGTATTATTCATTATTACGTGACACACTCTGTATAAATATTTTTTTATTATAACGTTTTATTGAATTTATTTTATTTGGCTAATATATAGGTACACTGTGTTTGCAAATTAAGAAGAAAAATGTGTTATTTACCTTTTACATACATACTTATATAATTAATTAGTACATTTTTGTGAATACAATGGTTGTGTTTTGTTTCAGGGTTTTTAAACTGTTGTTGACCCCGGATGAATCAGTTTTTGCCGATGATGTGGTGTTCGAGTCGACGGACAAAAGAAATTTCAAGTTTGACCATCGCATCACCTATACTGGAACTTTAGAGGGTAAGTAGATTACTGCAGTTTTTTTGTCGGTATTCAGAGTCCACTATTCACTGCCACTATATTTTTTCCAAACCAAACCAAACCAAAATCTTTTTTCCTTATTTTTTTCTCTGCATGCTTAAATTACGCAAGCTGCAGCCGCGAGAAGAACATCCCTTTTGCATACATATTGGAATGGACTAAACCAAAGACATTATAAAGATAGACCGAACATCTCATTCATAAATACTCGTTGGTAGTGTATCAAACATTCCAATGTGTCAAACAAGGACAGAAGAGACAGAGAAGTCTAAAATTTCCGACCCCGGCAACTAGGCGCATTTGGATTGTTCTAATGGCCAGTGGCGTATCGTTTTTTGGAACGAATTTAATTAGTAAAGTAAAAGTAAAGTAATTAGTAAAATTTTTACTCCGTATTAATAACTACATTAACACTTTTTCGTCAGATGAGTTTTGTTATAAGGTCTAATATAATAATACAATTAATATCCCACATATACTTATGTTGAAACGTTAGTAGTTTTCGAAAATCACCCAACGTCGATTTTCAATTTAAACTTTCAGTTACTTCTATATAAACTTTCAGTTACTTTTGAATATTTACAGGGTGACTCAGGCTTCCGAAACTGTTCTATATTAGGTTTGTGGTTGGTGACTTTTCTTTCAATTTTTTTTTCAGAATATGGAGGCATTTAGGCACATTTTAGACATTTTTGTAAACATAGGTAGGCCGGAACATATTTTCAAACCAAAGTTGTAGATTTGCCATTAAATTTCCATTCCAGAAATACCTAGGGTTGCCACTTGTCCTTTTTGGAATAGCTTGTCCTTTTGACTTTTTTTGACTTAAAAAGTCATTTTTATTTACGTATTTTCCCTGAGAAAATTACCTACAGCAAACAGAAATATTCTTTTCGCCCAAATTTAATTAGGAATGTTATAAAACTTAACTTATAAATATATTTTTCTTGTTTAGAATAGGCAACATTATTTAGAACTTCCCGTTTAATCTCAAATGATAGTTTAGGTTTTAGTTTTACCTTTTTTATCTTAAAAAACTTTTCAAAATTAGTACCTAATTAGTAACGATTTAGTTAGTTCGCAATCGATAGCTTCCTGTGAAGTACTGTGTAATAGTTGTTTAATCTTGTATTATTAATAACTTCGATATCAATCTAAATCAATATTTAATGAGAAAATTGTGTTTTTTTTAAATATAAGAAAAGATATGACTTTCGGTCTTCTTCTTGTATTATGATGGCTCTGATACGAAGCAATTGCCTTTTAGTCTCGCAATAGAAGGCATTTATCATTAAAAGTATAAAATCTGTGTGCTACAGTATGGGATTTCTGTCGCATAATAATGAATACCTATTACGTTTATTTACAAATCCATTACTTTTAAAGGTAGCTTCATCAGATAATCAAATTTTAGTTAAATGTCCTAATCTTCATGAACTGTATTAAGCATATGTATTGCGGTTTGAATCACCCTGTATGTTGACAAAAATATTTTGAAAATGTGCGTTACAATAGTCCCCATCTTATGTAAAAAATTGAAATAAAAATCACAAACCAAAAACGTAATAGGTAAAAAGCTTTTTTGGAGGCCTGGGTCACTCTCTATATAGGTATGTATAAAACTAGTAGCCTAAGAATTATCTACAGTTCGTCCCATTCTAAAAAAAGTTAAACACACCGTACAAATAACTCTAGGAAGATGTATTTGTACGGTGGTAAAACATTGTCTAAACAAGGCCGAAGGGGCAAATATAATAAAGCAATAAAATGTAAAAAAGGTCGGGTAAACATCTTTGTTTATTTATTGAGCAAAATTCCTTTAGAATATCGTATTAATGACCAAAATAGGATGCAATTTTAAGAAAAAAATGTCTGGCTTATAATAAAGTTTCAAATGTACCGTTTATATTCAAATTTGTTATGATCTACAACAGTTAGGTAGTAATTGAGACGAATTATAATTCAATTACCGGCTACTACGTTCTTGTTTTAATAGATCAAAATTCAACAAATATAATTAGAAATTATTTTAATTGTGAGAGGCTCCCTTGTGGGACGCCTATGTACGATTACGGCGCGGCGGAAACAATACCTACCTGTGAATAGACAAATTCGGGAAATTTGAGCTTATTTGTCCACACATTTGACACTGTCGTACCATATTGAAAATTCGCAGATTCAAAAGTACATTAAGCAAAAACAAGAACTACTGAAAAACACTGAAAAGTTCACTTCGGACTTGATTCCGACTTCAAACACACCGTAAGGTAAACGTATACGCTATAACGGACCAGGGGCCGTCGCGAGGGGTGGTGGGACGGACGGCTCATTTCATTCTGGAAGACTAGCAGCGACGTTGCCAATAGTTCTAGACGTTTCAGCACATTAAACAGTAAACATGTCCTTTAATAGTAACGCATATATCCTCTGTTTAATAACATATTATTACGCATGCTTCTTTAAAAATAAACTATTCATTTAATTAAGATATTGAGATTTATTGATATCCGGTGAAGGTTTTAAAGTCACCTTTTCTGCAAATCAGACTAAGTAGATAGGCGCAAATTTGATATGTGGCAATGTCGCATTCTCTATCTCAGTTGCTTTTTACAGTACGTAGTCAACCTCCGAATGTTTGATCGGGTTAAAATGCATAATGTGATATCTGTTCTTCCTAAATCTATGGACTAAACAATAAAAATGTTGCATCGGGCTTCGAATTTCCAACTTTTTGAATGTGGGCGTCCTAAAAGTTGTCAACAAGGTGCTGCAACATGTTGTTAAGTGAGGACGGGTCTTTAGGACATACCTTTATACGAACTCTTTTACTTATTTTTATCTGCAGGATATGCTGCCAAAGTTTTCGGAATACAGTTCGGACCACCCTGTAGAACAGAGTTGACATTTAAAATAACAATAAATGGCTAAAAAAATTGGTTTATTGGCTAAATTTCGATAAATTTTATACAAAAAAGTGGTTTCTTTTTAAATTTTACATAAATATGCCAATTTTCAGCCGTTTAGATGAAAATATTTTTCTAAGTTCATCTGTGAAACTCTGTAGAAAAAGTAAGTTATTGTTTAAATCCCAAAAAGAAATAAACGATAGTTTATTTTTCGAAGAAAAATCCAGTCGAGAAGTAAACGAAGAGAAGGAAATAAATTCTGCTAGCAAGTGTTCGATACGATTCTAATCTAAAAAGGACGGGGTTTCCCAAAGAATCCACGCCGAGTCTGAATCACAGGCCAATTATTTTTATTGCCTGGTCGTTCTCGATCTGGAGAACCCAGAAATTGAGAGAAAATAACGATAGGTATTGCTATATAGATGTAACGACGCTTTAAAAGAAACGATCAGAAAGTCGTAGAGTGTTTTAAGACTGATTTAGAGTATGTACCGAGTGTCTCAAAGTAGAGGCTAATCAGGGGGCTTTCGGAAATTATAAAAGATACGAAAATGACGTTAAAATTGCAAAGTTGTACAATTTTATGATTGTGAAAATGCCGTTTAGCAAGTTAGAAATATTAGGAATATTTCCGAAGGTATTTTGAAAAAAAAACGAAATATTGTAAAATCGTTTAAATTTTTCCTGGGTTTATTTTAGGGGAGATATTTTAAAATAAATGTCACTTCATCATTCTCACTTTTTCTCTTTATAAGTATTACTAGCGTGTACTCGCGACTTCGTTCGCGTTGAATTAATCATTTATAATGGTGATAATAAAGCAAAGCAAGAATTTCCATTATCATACGAACAGGATAAATTTTTCTCACATTTATGTCAGCATGAGAAAAAACAATATGGCGATATTATTATATAACTTGGTAATATTTGAGGGGTAGTTTCATCTCGTTGGAATTTGACTTTCGAAAAATCCGTTTGCCAAAAATAAGCTTTTTACGTCAAGCAGTTTAAGCAGAATCGTGGTTAATCAATTACCCAACTTTTTGGAACACCCTGTATGATTTTTTAAGAAATTTCAAAATATGTAAAAAAACAAAATAAAATTAGGCGTGTCCAAGCGTTTATTCGAAAGACTAACCGTTTTTCAAATAAAAAATATTCTAATATTTGAGGGGTGGTTTCAGCCCCTTAGACTTCGAGTTTCGAAAAATCCTTTCTTATCGAACCTCTACACCCTAAAGTCAATCGGTTTTCCAAAAATCAGCTTTTTACGTCGGAAATTTGACCGTTTTTTAAATAAAAAATATTGTAATATTTGAGGGGTGGTTTCACCCACTTGGAACTGGAATTTCGAAAAATCCCTTCTTATCGAACCTCTACACCCTAGCTAGAATCAACCTGTATGCCAAAAGTGAGCTTCTTACTTTGCGTGGTTTGAGCAGGATCGTGATTAATCAGTATGTCAGTCACTGAACGATTTTATAGGTATATTAGTATAGATTCTTCTGCAACTTTTAACCAAGGACATTTCTGAAACAAAAAGTGTAAATCTCAAAACCGGAACGGTTTTCTAAAGTACACCTTTATGACTACAACTAAGCAAAATAGACTTTTAAAAGTTTTTTTGAAAAAATTCTAAAGGGAGACATGGAAATTTTGTCAAAAATCAAAATGTCTCAGATTCCAACTAAAATATACCGATACCGATAGTTAATTTTTCGTGGTATCCACTGGCACAAATCGTTCTATGATGTCTCTCGTAGATGTTGACCAATTTGAAAAATTCTACAAACTAAATATTTTTTTCTTATAGAAGATGGCGCAATTCAATTAGAAATCTGACGTTTCGTTCCGGAGATGTAGAATGTAGAAAGTTTTGGAGGGGTGTTAATTACCGCGACCTTACAGAACTATTGTGTGTTCCCCATTCTTGACCTTGATAACGAGTTATAACTCATCATACAGTCTCAGGGATTTGACAAAAGCCAGTATCTGAGACGGCTCTACAGAGACCAGCTCTCCATCTCCGACATCAGCCGTACCAAAGTTTATGACACGAATTGTTGTTGTCTCGGCGCTCTCAGTGGAGAGGTGTTCTGATGTTTTTCCATCTTCCCCACAGAATTTGTATTCGCCGTTGTTGTTTAGCTTCAATCGCGGCTTTAATCTACTGAGATGTTCATTGAAGAGACAGTGTCCTGTTAAAAATCTCGTGACAATCCGAAGATTGTTCTTATTTAAATCAACCTTAGACTGTTAGAGGATTGCCATTCCAGGTTACGGATGGAGTCTTCCAGGTTTTTGAATTCCGCTTTATATTGGTTTAAAAAGTTAAGAATATCAGAATATGTAATTTTTTTTCGAAGATACATATTTAAAAAAAGGAAATATTGTAATAGGTATAGTTTTTAATTTTTCATGGGTGTATACAGGGTGGCCCATCAAAAACGTTCCGCAAGGCATAACAGCCAGGGTATTTTTTTTTCGAAAAATCCAAAAACACATCAATTTTGTTTGTGAGGGGGACAACTTTTGCCCCAAAAATGATTGCAAAATCTTCAACCCTCTAAGCGGGGGTATCATCCCCCAACTTTTTTCAAATGGAAAGGGGGGTCAAGTGGCGTCGCAATGAAAAGGGCTTTCTATTCTCTATATTTCCCCGCTTCGTTTTTAAAAATCGGTCGAGTCATTTTGAAAATATGAAAGACTGAAATTTGAAAAGTACTTTTTTGCAAAAAACGCATAAATTGAATGAATTAAAAAAAACTTATCTTATTAATGGAGAAAATGCTGAAAATGTTGCCCGTCAACCTCCATACAGTAATACAAATTATTTTCAACCCGTTCTAGAACATTCTGAAGAACTTGCGGGGTCACTTCGCAACAAACATCAATAATTCGTCTTCGCAGGTTTTCTAATGAGGCGGGTGGAGTGCTATACACTTTACTTTTTATGTGTCCCCATAGAAAAAAGTTTAAAGGAGTCAAGTCGGGTGACCGGGAAGGCCACTCAATTGCACCCCTTCGCCCTATCCACCGAACGGGAAAGTTATTGTTTAACTAATTACGCACATTTTGAGAGTAATGTGGAGGTGCACCGTCTTGTTGAAATATTAGTTCCGCTTCAACGTATCCAGGATTGTTCTCTATGATGTCAGTTAGGGCTGGGTCGATGGTATTTTCCAGTAAATCCAAGTACATATCACCTGTTAGATTTCCAGGAAGAAAAAAAGGACTCACAATAGAATTTCTAAAAATACCAGCCCACACGTTCAATTTCTTAGGGTTTTGTGTGTGCACCTCGTGAAAAACCCTGGGGTTGTCCTCAGCCCAGTACCGACAGTTGTGCCGATTAATTACACCTTTCAAAAAGAAAGTACACTCTACCTAACCCGATCGTTCGTCCTTGTGGCAAGTGAAAAAATGCGTAAACATCTAGAAATAATAAGAAAAAAACAGCAAATTGGTCGAAGGAATTTTTCCTTATCATTTACTCTGATAAATGTTTAAATAAACTTTTCAAATTTCAATCCTTCATATTTTCTCAATGGCTCGACCGATTTTCAAAAACGAAGCCGGAAAGTATAGAGAATGGAAAGCTCTTTTCAATGCGGTACCACTTGCCCCCCTTCCAATTTGAAAAAAAATGGGGGATGACACCCCCGCTTAGAGGGTTGAAGATTTTGCAATCATTTTTGGGGCAAAAATTGCCCCCCTCACAAACAAAATTGACGTGTTTTTGAATTTTCTGAGAAAAAAAAATTACCCTGGCCGTTATGCCTTGCGGAACGTTTTCGATGAGCCACCCTGTATGAAGATATACAGGGCGGTCCGAATTGTATTCGGGAAATAATTCGGCAACGAATTCTGCAGATAAAATTAAGTAAAAAAGTTCGTATAAATGTATGTCCTAAAATGCTTAGTTTCGGAGATTCAGGGTGTAGAAGTTTAATTTTTATTTCGATTTTTTCCAAATAATTTCTGAACTAAGGTCGGATATACAAGATAAACATTGGTGTCTGAATGTTTTTTGACATAATTTTAATTTTTATGTCAATATGACTTACTTGTAGGGAGCGCCACCTACATGTTTTTGAATTGTTTTGAATAGTAATAACTTTTAGTCCGTACCTGTATTATATCTATAGCTCTTAAAATAATAAAACTTAAATGAAAATAATAAAAAATCATCCCCTAAATCACCGCTACAAATCGAATAAACTAACTAAACATTTTATGTATTTAAGGGCTCTTAGTTCAACCGCTTTTCCTTAATCGTCACAGTCTAATCGATCGATAGATTCAACTGAGCAGCGTATTAGTGTATAGAATGTATTGAAGACTCTTCTCCTTCGTCCGCTTTTCATACGTGTAATGTATCGGTTAATGTCGAAGAGGGTTTTAAGGGTCTTTTGATGGGAGTTGTACCATATAAGTTGATTTCTTTTGACTAACTTGTTGACAGTGTTGATAAAAAAATATAATTTAAGTTGAAAAGTAAGTACATGTAGAGATTACAGTTGAGGGTTGGAACCTTTGGTGTTACACAGCAAAATAAAAACACTAAATCACCACAATATACCAAAACACTTTTACTTTTACACTGGACGCGCGTTTCGCTAACCATGTTAGCATCATCAGCAGATGATTATAAACTGAAGTACAATCTACAAGTTGAGCGTTTATATACTCGCTCAGTGGGCACCGAGTGGGCGTGGCAAAATCTAGCCAACCAAGTCAGAGCCTACTGAGCGTAACAGTTAGATTTCCGCCACTAGAGTAGTAGGAACAAAGAACTTGAAGGAATTGGACCGTTGACTCTGTTCATACTATCTTTACATTTATTAATTATGATGCTTTCATATGCATCTAATTGCCTGTAATTTGAGACTTGTTTAATTAATTTTAAATTATTAAGATCTATACAATGTTCATTATCAACAATATGTTCGGCAACGCAAGATTTATCCGGTCTACCATATCTTATCTGAGCTAAATGTTCTTTAAATCTAGTTAATATTGATCTTCTAGTTTGCCCAACATATTTCTGATTACAATCTTTACAAGAAATTTCATAAATACCCGACCTTTCCAGTGGAGGTGTTTTATCTTTTGGATTACCTAATAATTGTTGTAATTTATTATTAGCACTATACACAAGTTTATAATTGATATTCTTAAAAATGCCTTTTAGACCACGGGATAACTCTCTATCAAACGGTATCGAAAAATATTTAAAAAGTATACGTCTAAATATTTTTCGATTCCGTTTGATAGAGAGTTATCCCGTGGTCTAAAAGGAATTTTTAAGAATGTCAATTATAAACTTGTGTGTAGTGCTAATAATAAATCACAACAATTATTAGGTAATCCAAAAGATAAAACACCTCCACTGGAAAGGTCGGGTATTTATGAAATTTCTTGTAAAGATCGTAATCAGAGATATGTTGGGCAAACTAGAAGATCAATATTGTCAAGAAAAATGGCGCATCCGCCAGAAATTAAAAATGTATTACTGGTTGCCTGCACAACCGCAACGTATCCGCCAGAAATTAAAAGACTTTTTCAGGCGCCATCTTTTAGTCAAGTCGAGAAGTAAGGGAATCAGACAATAGAATTGTCTGGTATGAAGAAGTACGCTTTCCGAGAATTGGGGAAATTTCGAGAAGCAGTCAATAGAGTATATAAGCCGGAGCCATCGACCACTGAGACAGTTTTTTGAAATTTGAATATACCGCGTGGAAATTGAAAATCGGACAATTTGGTGAAGGAATCTTATAAATAGTTAGTTGTTGTGTGTTATAAGTTAGTAATTGTGTATAAAGTAAGAAAAATAAATTCGTTAAGTATTTTATCGTGAGTTTAAATTAGTGGACCCACGGAATCCGTAACAATTGGTGTCAGAAGTGGGATTCAAGAGGATTTTAAGAAGAAATTAAGTGGATTGGAAGATTTTTAGACCGAATTAGAGTATTTTTATGGTTGGTACAAGGGAACAAGCGAAGAAAATGGAGGAAGTAAGCAAATTATTGGGCGATTTTATGGAGAATATGAGAAGAGAGAAGGCAGAAGAACAAGAAAGACTCCGTAAAGAACGAGAAGCAGAGCGAGCCCGACTAGAAAAAGAGAAAGCAGAAGAACAAGAAAGACTCCGTAAAGAACGAGAAGAAGAGCGAGCCCGATTAGAAAGAGAAAAGGAAGAGGAAAAACTACGACGTCAACAAGAACAGGACCGGCTTGAGAACATTTTCGAAGATCTAAAAATTCAACGACAACAAGACAAACAAGAAGAACAGGACCGGCTTGAGAAAATGTTAGGTAATTTGGAAATTCATTTCGAGGAGCGACATCGTAGAGAAAAACAAGAAGAACAGGACCGGCTTGAGAAAATTTTCGAAGATTTGAAAATTCAACGACAACAAGACAAACAAGAAGAACAGGACCGGCTTGAGAAAATTTTAGAAGATTTAAAAATTCAGCGACAACAAGACAAACAAGAAGAGCAGGACCGTATTCAACAGAGTATCGAAAATTCGGAACGAAGACAAGAGACCCACTTCCAAGAAGTCGTAGAAGATCTGGAGGAGCGCCTTCAGCAGAAAATGGAAAAATTAGAGATGGACCTACAGAAGACCAAGGTACAAGTAAGGACACCTGGCGTTTCTGGAACTGCGAACCTCAAGGCACCGACCTACGATGGACAAACCACCTGGACGATGTACCACCGCCAGTTTGAAGCAGCGGCTGCTGCCAATGGATGGACTGACCAAGAGAAAGCAGCAGCACTTGTCATCGCGCTGCGAGGCCCTGCCCTGGAACTGTTGCAAACTATTCCTGCAGCCCAACAGCAGGAATACCAAACTTTGGTCGCTGCACTGGACAGAAGATATGGCGACCAACATCGACGCCAACTTTACCAGGCACAGATCAAGACACGCCTGCAGAGGTCCGGAGAGAGTCTGCAGGAATTTGAAGCAGACTTACGTCGGCTGGTACACCTGGCATATCCAGAAGCACCGGAAGGATTTAGGGAGGAACTCGCTGCTCAGTGCTTTATCAGCGGACTGAGGGACAACGAATTACAGAGGGCGCTGCAAATATCCCGATTTTCTACCAGCAGCGAAGCACTGGTCAGGGCGCTGGAAATCGAAGCTGCTTTTAGCGCCATCCCTAGACCGAAGATAAGATCGGTAACGGTCGAGGAACAGCCCGAAAGCACTCACAGAGGTTTGGAGGAGATGTGTAAGAAAGTCGACAAACTATGTGAGCTACTAATAAACAAGGGAGTCAACAACACCCAGACAGAGAACCAAAGAAGATTCCAGGATATGAGGTGCTATGGATGCGGCAGGAATGGCCACATCAAACGAGATTGTCGCATCCAAATGCGATTCCATTCACCATCCAGAGAACATCGGCACATTGGAAGATCCCAGGACATAAAGTTGCTATAGATGTGGCAGGAATGGCCACATCAAACGGGATTGTCGCATCCAAATGCGATTCCATTCACCATCCAGAGAACATCGGCACATCGGAAGATCCCAGGACATAAGTTGCTATAGATGTGGCAGGAATGGCCACATCAAACGGGATTGCCGCGTCCAAATGCGATTCCGTTTACCATCGAGAGAACATAGGCACCAGGAAATCAACACTAATGAGCGAGTATTGGCTGAAGAAAACAGAGCCCCTAGGATGTTTTCCGTTAGGAGTCTAGGAAAAACCGCTGACAGTTTGGTGATCAACGGAAGGTCAATGGTAGAAGAATTCGAATGACTGTGGACACAGGCGCTATGGTATCGTTGGTGCGGACTAACTCGGTACAAGGATTGAAGATGATGCCTCTTAGAAGAAGAGTGTATTTACGTACAGTTACGGGGGAAATGGCCGTTGTACGGGGAGAGGCTTTCATGGAATTGGAGTTAGGGAATTTGAAGTTTCGGCATAGCGTTTTGGTGGCTGACATTGAAGATGATTTTATCATGGGTATGGATGTGATCAGTCAACATGGTTTTTCGTTTGATCACCATAGAAACATCCTGAAAATCGGAAATGAGGAATTTTCTGTATCTAAAGAGAAGAGACCAGGAAATATGGAAGAAAGATCATCGAAAATTGTGATGATACCTGGTGATACCAAGAAGACTGTGTTCGGGAAACTAGAGAAAACCGCTGGGTGCCGTGTAGGACGGGTACAAATTATCGACAACGACCTAGATCGACGACGAGCTACCTTGGACAAGAAAATGAAACATCGCGAAAGCATTATCAGAATAAGGAATTTTAAGCTTAGAACTGACGAACCATGGACGACGATACAATTGAGGAAAGATCAAATGGAAGATCCAGACATCGGAGCAATACTACGGCTCAAGGAAGGTAAGGGCGAGAGACCACCGTGGCAGGATATTGCGGACAGAGGGCTCGTTTTCAAAGCTCTCTGGGCTCAGTGGAATTCACTGGTTATTGAGAATGGATTGTTAAAGCGCACGTGGAAAGTGTGGATGGCAGGACAGTAACAACTCAGTTACTGGTACCAAGGAAGAAAGTTACCCAGGTATTGGAAGAAATTCACGGTGGTAAAACTGGAGCCCATCTTGGGGTAAACAAGACCTTGAGCAAGCTGAGAGATCGCTTTTACTGGGTGGATTATTGTGAAGATGTTAAGAAATGGTGTCAACGTTGTAAGATTTGCGCAGCTAGACAAGGACCAAGTACTCGATCTGGAGGAAAAATGGAACAAGATAACGTTGGACGGTCGTTCGAAAGAGTCGTTAGGAAGGAAAGGTTATTGGGAATTCATAAGGCCGTGAGAAGTAAGATTACGCTAGCCAGTGACCGGATGAAAGCTCGTTACGACCTCAGAGCTAATTCTACGGGATTTCAACAGGACGATCTGGTATGGTTATATAACCCACAGCGCAAGAAAGGGAGGTCCCCAAAGTTAACTCCAGCATGGGAAGGTCCTTATACAGTCATCAAGAGGATAAATGATGTTGTGTACCGGATTCAACGCAGCCCTAGAAGTAAGATGAAAGTAGTTCATCTGGATCGATTGAAGAGATACCAGACAGGAAACCTTGATCGGGACGATCAAATTTGAGAAGGGGCAATGTCAAGAAAAAATGGCGCATCCGCCAGAAATTAAAAATGTATTACTGGTTGCCTGCACAACCGCAACGTATCCGCCAGAAATTAAAAGACTTTTTCAGGCGCCATCTTTTAGTCAAGTCGAGAAGTAGGAATCAGACAATAGAATTGTCTGGTATGAAGAAGTACGCTTTCCGAGAATTGGGGAAATTTCGAGAAGCAGTCAATAGAGTATATAAGCCGGAGCCATCGACAACTGAGACAGTTTTTGAAATTTGAATATACCGCGTGGAAATTGAAAATCGGACAATTTGGTGAAGGAATCTTATAAATAGTTAGTTTGTTGTGTGTTATAAGTTAGTAATTGTGTATAAAGTGAGAAAATAAATTCGTTAAGTATTTTATCGTGAGTTTAAATTAGTGGACCCACGGAATCCGTAACAATATTAACTAGATTTAAAGAACATTTAGCTCAGATAAGATATGGTAGACCGGATAAATCTTGCGTTGCCGAACATATTGTTGATAAAGAACATTGTATAGATCTTAATAATTTAAAATTAATTAAACAAGTCTCAAATTACAGGCAATTATATGCATATGAAAGCATCAGAATTAATAAATGTAAAGATAGTATGAACAGAGTCAACGGTCCAATTCCTTCAAGTTCTTTGTTCCTACTACGCTAGTGGGGGAAATCTAATTGTTACGCTCAGTGAGCTCTGACTCGGTTGGCTAGATTTTGCCACGCCCACTCGGTGCCCACTGAGCGAGTATATAAACGCTCAACTTTCAAAAGTAAAAGTGTTTTGACATATAGAGGTTTTCAAAAACGTGCATTTTTAACAAACCGCTGTAAAATTTTTGCTATGGATAATTTTGTATTTTTATGAAAACATTTCCAAAGCACATTTTTCTGCGTAAAAATGTGCTAATTTAATGGTTTTAGTATAATTTTTTGAAAATTAATAATTTAAGTGTTATTAATAGACAAATTGATTGTTTATTTGGGTCACCCTGTATATTTTTAATTAACTGAAAAGAACTTGAAATTTAAATAATATAGCACAAAAATATAGCACACTTGATACTTGATTATAGTCCCTTTCGAAATACAGAATTTTTAAAAGTTTGCCACTTTTAACTAGTAGGCTTTGGACCCCTTATTGATGATCTGCCCCCAATGGAACTCGAAAACATATTTTCCGGCAAGATAAGGCACCGCCTCAGAACGCTGAAGTTGTCAGAAGATTTTTGCAGCCAATTTCGAGAATAATTGAGTAGCTAACCATGTTCCCAGCCGTTGGCCGCCGAGGCCGCCCGACTTAGTGCCTATGGATTTTTATCTTTGCGCAAGAATGTTCAAGAGGTTCTTATTTTTAAATTGCCCGTATAATCTAGATAATAATTAGAAGTAGTTAGCGGTTATGCAAGGGTATCTTTCACCCCACTGACTTGACTGAATTCCGCGAGAAATGTTCAAAAACGGTCCCGTCTGTCAATAACAGAAGACGGTCGACATGTCGAACACCTGTAGCAAAATCTCATGTCTTGGTTTGCTCTTTATTTATTTTTTTATTATTAGATACAGTTTAAATGTGTTGTTGTTATAGCTTATATTGCTATAAAATTCTGCATCTCTCATTGCAAATATTATTTTCGTTTTAATTGCTGCTCACAGTTAGAATTTTTGTATATTACAGCCGGCGCCGTTCAAAGCCTACTTATTAAAAGTGGGCGAATTTTTATAAACTCTATATTTCGAGGAGGAATCGAGCAAACTATCAAGTTTTCAAATATTTTTGGAAAGGTAATTTTAAATTATTTTCAATGAACTAAAAATATACCTAACCTAACCTAACCATTAAATTTTCCATAGCGAAGCGAAAAGTTAACAGCGATTTGTTAAAAATTCACATTTTTGAAAAACACCTCGTAACTCCGAAACGGTAACAGATATCAATGTGCGGTTTTTACCATCATGTTTTTGATTAAAACTGAGCTCCAGACACCGATATCAGTTTTCGTCTATCTCCTATAGAAACGGGTGTTTCCCTTTAAAACCGTCCAATTTGACCCACCCGGTACATAGTAATACCAGTTTGATATGAATTTTACCCCTCCGAATCATCCCTAATCTATTTTAACAGGTTATTGCAACAGAAGCATAGGTTTTACGCTTCTCCTCCTACGCGGAATAGCAATAAAATTTCATTTGCAACACCGCACGGTTACCCTTACGTACAAAGTAGAACTTTTTAACGACCCCCGAGCAATATATACGGCGCACCTACTCGTTTCACGGCTCCAGTATATTTTACGGCCTCTTGTCAAATTTCCTCTGCCACGCGTGTATAAAATGGCGTCGCTTTAACGGCGTCGTTTTACGTCATTTCCGTCCCCGGGGCTTCCCCATTGGTCCGAGAGGAAAATCTCGGTCCTGTAATAAAAATCTGAAGAGCGATTATATCGCTTCAAAAAATGTGAATGGAGAAAATCAGCTATAGAATGTAAGTACATGAAATGGCTTCAACTGTGCTGTAAATAATAATAATAACCGATACTTTATTTGCCCAACAGGTAAAAAACTTAATTACAGAGATAAAAATAAAAGTACACAAATACGAAATAGTAAAAATAAAGCTTATTGGTGATTAACGATAAAAAAAAACCGCACACAAATAAAGGCCTAATTATATTGAGTTTCCAGATAGTTTAAAATACTCTCAAGCGAATCAGCCATGAATGTCACAATTACACACAACTAGGGTTGTGCCACTTGAAAATTTCAAATGAAATTTTCATGTCGACAACTTTTCCAATGTGAAATTTTCACTATTTTAAAAAAGTGAAATTTCATTGAAGTTTCAAGTGAAAGTTTCAATTCGAATTTTTTCAGCATAGAGGTGAAATTTTCAGAAACGTATCGTGAAATTTCAACTTACAGGTGAAATTTCAAGTGAAATTTTCATAAACCTCGCGAAATCCTTTATCGTGTTCGTATGCCGACCGTATATGATAAAAAAATGTTTTTCTATATACCTACGTATGTTCTTTTGCAAGAATGTTACATGTTACAATAACCAATGATACATCAAAATGATTTATTTAGGGACGTTTTTTATTTACGTAACCCCAACTACATACATACATACAGCCGCTACTCGCTGACGAATATTCGACACATATAAAGAAGACGGTCGCGCAAGACGTTTTCTTTCATGAGCTTTTCTGTGACTGAAAAGCCCGATACGTGATATTATCTGCCTACCGCACTCCGGACATTCAAAAATCTCATTGCTTTGTTGCCTCTTTACTTTTTGGTTGTCGCTGTTAACTGAGTTTACAACTCTTCTCCATTGAGTTCTATTGTGAGCTGTTTTTTCCCACTCATTCTGCATGTTAATCCCCTTTAAGTTTTCGTGGAAAATGTCCTTGTACCTTTTCAGTTGTCCACCCGGCCTCTTCTTACCGTCTACAAGCTCACCGTAAAGCAGAGATTTTGGTATGCGGTTTTCTTGCATTCTGCGTGACCAGCCCATCTTAAACGGGTTTTGTAACCATGACTCCAATACTCTCGCAGTTAGCTTTTCAAGGACCGATATGTTTGAGACACGATGGAACCACCGGATTTTTAAGTAAGCCCAACTACGCAAACTAATCAAACTACGCAACTTATATGGAATCATCTATTGTTTTTAATAATTTTTGAGACGTATGAACATTTTGTGTTTATGAATAAAACTCAGTCCTTACCAATGACTTTTAATGAAAAATAATAATCCATACAGCAATAAAAAAAATAATCCGTTTCCAAAATAAACACAACTGTTTTTTTTTTTGGTTTCTAAAACGAAATGAGATTTATATTTTTAATGGTCAAAAAGCAAAAACAAAAAGAAAACTGATAATTTTAATAATCCTTGTTGGCCACCTGTAGCTCTTATGCAAGCTTTTATACGCGCAGGCAATCAAATCAAATTAGCAACGTTGTCTTGGGGTATGTCTTCCCGTTCTGTTAATGCTGCATCACTAAGCTGTGTGAGATTTCCTGGTTTGTTTCGAAGAGCTCTAACCCTTCTTTTGAGCTGATCCTACAAGTGTTCGATAGGGTTTAGATCTGGTGAACATGAAGGCCAGTCCAAAATTATGACACCTTCAGCTTCAAGACATTCTCTAGTCACTCTGCTGGTATGGGGAGGTGCACTATCGTACATGAAGTTTTTTTTATCCCCGATTGGTTCTAGCACTAAATCAACATACTTCCGACCCGTTAAAGTTTGTTGAAGTGGTAACAATAGAGTTTTTGCTCCCAGCATAATACCTCTCCAGAACATTACAGTTCCTTCTTTATAACTTGGTACAGATTTAGCAGCCTTGAGTCTCGCTCGTCTTCCAGGAGCTCTGAGAATCCGAATTCGATGGTCATCTGATCTTAGGCCTCTTCTGGTCTCATCCAAAAAAGAACATTTTGCCAATTCTCAGTTGTGCAGTTTTCATGTTGAAGGCACCAATTTAGCCGGTCAATTTTATTTTGTCGAGATAACTGTGGGACCCGTAACTCTCCCCTGCTGTACAACCCTCGAGGACGAAGCCTTTTTCTTATGGTTTCAACTGAAACGTTCACACCTGTAGCTGTCAGAAGTTTGTCTTTATAGCTCTGGATGAGAAACATTGGGGATTTCTTCGAGCAATCTGGGACACAACGCGGTATTGTTCAGTTGTGACTCTTTGACGACTTTGTCCGGGCCTGTTCTTGTGTGTTCCTAGTTCCAAGTACCTTGCATATGTTTTCGATACAATACCCTGGGTAATGTCTCTTTGGGACATTCCTTCTTCAATGACAGCAATAATTCTTCCCTTCTGTTCATCTGTTATCCAACATAAGGCATTTTTTATTTTTTTGATCGAATGAAAATTACCGGATAATCGTGGTTTTACTACTGAACACAAAATTCAAAAGAAAATAAATCACAGTGCAGTCGTTTATTCTTTATTATCATATTTATTATAACAAAAAGTCTTATCTTAAAGTTGTATACTGATTTTTTCCTTGCACGAAATTTAGTCAGAAATAAAGAGTGATTCCATATGTTTGGTTGTGTGTATACACTAATTTCGTTATACAGGGTGGGTCTTAAATAAGTGCAAATATTTTCAGAGCCAATAGAATTTGATAAAAGATGATCATAAATAAGTACAAAATAATAGACTTAGTTAGAAAATTAAAAAAAAAATGATTTTTTGCTTAAATTTTGAGAACCATTGGATCGTTTCTGAGTTTTCTTTCTTATTAATTTAATCTACAACCTATTGTTGCCATGTTATCAAGATATTATGTTTTATAACTAAAAATTACAAAATTTCCAAAAAAAATAAAAAAAAAAATTTTGCGAAAAAGCTCAGACGTGTTTCTGGGGTCGAAATATACTACCCCCAAAATATTTGCACTTATTTAAGACTCACTCTGTATAATTTAAGCATGAAGTACATTGACGACTTTATGAACATATTTGATTATATCTACTCGTAAATATCATAATACTCATTTAATTTTATAAAATAATCATAAACAAGGGTGAGCCCTTCATTATAACAACACTTAAAATGTTGCTTTAAACATTCAGCCAAAAATTGTTCTGGAAGAGTTTAATCTAAGGACCTCATCCTCATACTTAAGGGATGAAAATTTTCTTTGTAACAAGGGTCGGAAGTTGTAAGAGCAACCTAATTACACAGAAAGTTTGAGAGCTCGCTTAGAAAAGCTGTAAGTTCTCCGCCCTTGCCTCTCCGCTGTTTGGAAAGCCCTTAGGGGACATTTAATTCATCGTTTTCTAAGTTCAGTAGAAAACTACTTTCAACAGAGTAACGTACAAAAATATATTGGATGATTACGAAATCGTTGTGCAAAATGTCATTTCATCTAAATCTCTAGAATGGTGGAAAAAATCACTCGGACAGAGGCAGGTTAAAACGTGTTCATAGTTGAACATTTTCTTGATTTCTTGATATTTTTACCGTTGATTGAAGAAATAAGAAGATGCGCAACCTTATGGGAGATTTCGTGGCACAAAACCTGTCCGAGATGTAGCTGGCATTACCGTCAGCCTGTCCGAGAATTCCGAGATTTAGTTTAGTTCTGTGCCGCTGCGCCCTGATAGTCGTTTACAGCGCAGCGGATAAAGAATACTGTACCGTAGTTCTGACAGAGTGATTGCCGTAGACATAAATTATTACATTAAATAATTTAATATAATATTATATGATTAAACAAAGAACTGCGTCAGAGTTGGCTTGGAAATTAAGATCGCTGTTATTTCATATGTAAAATATAATGGTAAATGTCAATAAGGCGTCGTTCAGTACCTATAAAAGAATTTTTATTTTTGTTGTTAATTCTATGTTTAACACGAGTAAATGTTCAATACATAAACGCGGATTTTTCATCCAAAGATATGTTCGTCAAACGTATTACAGATATTACACATTTTAATATAGCAACACTGTCGTTTTCAGATCCACACCGTCTTCGATATGTCTTCGCTGGCTGAATTAGAGAAAATAAGTGTTTTATGCGTTGATCGCAGAACGATTGGTGTCTCCACCGTACAGCACTTGAGACGTGAGGTGAAATCAAATCAGCCTTGTCACGAATTTGCCCATTAGGTTGCGTATCTTCCCAATTCTTTCAATCAACCGTTTAACATAAGCAATAATAGGAAAACTGTAGTGGGTCTAATAACAGAGCATTGTATGCTTAATAGGTATTTAAAGTTGATGACATTAATAGACGACTGTATGTGCAATTATGTCAATAAGAAGAGAAAAAAAAAACGGTAGAACACACTATATGTCAGAATGATGGCTTGACAAATGTGCAGAATAGACCAAGAGCCAAATTATAAAAATCTATCTAGAATTGACACTCATTGGTAAACTTATTATCGTTTATTTGAAAGAGGTAGAGTTACAAAATTGGTCACAAAATAAATAATTTTTATTATTAACTGTGAAATGATCTCATACATTTAGCCGTATATACTCACTTAAAACGTTGTAGAATGTATTAATATCTTCTTCTTCTTAAGGTGCCGTGCAGATTTCTGCGTAGGCGTTCATCTTTTTCCTCGTCTTCCTCATCAGATGGTTCTATTAACTGCTGCGACTTGGAGTGCTTGGAAGTTCTGTATGCCTGTCCAATGACGAATATTTCTCAGCCAGGATAGCTTTCTTCGGCCTATTCCCCTTTTGCCCTCCCCTCTTTATTTTACCCTGGAGAATCAGACACTGAAAGTGATAGCGTTCTCCACGTAGTATATGTCCCAAATAGGCTATTTTCCTCTTCTTGATGATTTCGAAGAGTTCACGTTCTTCTAGACCAGCTCTTCTGAGAATGTCTTCATTCCTCACAAGGTCGACCCAGGGCACTCTTAGCATTCGTCGTAGGATCCACATTTCGAAGGCTTCAATTCGGTTTATTGTTGCTACCTTCAGTGTCCATGCTTCCACACCATATAACAAAACGGACCAGACATAGCACTTCACCATTCTGTATCTAAGGCCGAAGTTTAAGTTCCTATCGGTGAGAAATCTTCGCAGTCTCAGAAAAGTAGATCTTGCTCGTTCGATCCTGCATTTGATCTCCTGATCTGGATCCCACGTTTCGTTAACCATGCATCCCAAATATTTAAATTGTGTGACCTGCTTGATGACCTCTCCAGTTAAGTAAATTCTGGTCTTCGAAATATTATTTCTGCTAACAGCCATAAATTTAGTTTTTGGAGTATTTATGTTTAAACCCAGTCTCTGGCTTTCATTGTTAACTTTATTTAGAAGGATTTGGAGATCATTTGCATTGTCTGCCAATATCACTGTGCCATCCGCATATCGGATATTATTAATTGGAATGCCATTTATTTTCAAACCAATGGGACTATCGGAGATTGACTCAGTGAATGCTCTTTCCACATATAAATTGAACAACATTGGAGACAGAATACACCATTGCCTTACCCCCTTTTTACACACAATAGATCTATAAGGTCGCGATGATTAACTCCCCTCCTAAACATTCTACAACCCTCTTTTTATTTCAAAATCTTCGGTTACTCCCACGCTATGTATACGAATCTCCGCTTTTTGGTTCCAATACAAATTACTGATGAGCCTTATATCTTTTCCATCAAGTCCCAAGTCTCTGAGTTATGATATAAGGAGGTTATGTTTAACGTTATCGAACGCCTTTTCATAGCCTTTCAACGCCTTTTTCATATTAATATCTTCTTCTTAAAGTGCCAAGCAGATTCCTGCGTAGGCGACCGTCCATTTGCATCCTGTCAGATTTCTCTATTTAAAGCAGCATTTTGGAGAGACATAAAGTCATGTATTCCCGTCCATTGTCGAATGTTCCTGAGCCATGAAAGTTTTTTTCTTCCTATTCCCCTTTTTCCTTCGATTTTTCCTTGTAGGATAAGACGTTGGAATTCATAACGAGGACCACGCAGGATGTGTCCCAAATAAGACGTCTTTTTTTTTCTTAATGGCGTCGAATAGTTCACGGCTAGTCAGACCGGCTTTTCCAAGGACTTCTTCATTTCTTACCAGGTCTGTCCAAGGGATTCTAAACATTCTTCTAAGAGTCCACATTTCAAATGCCTCCAGTCTGTTTATCGAGGTTACTTTAAGAGTCTAGGCTTCGACACCATACAACAAGACGGACCAGACATAACATTTAACCATTCTATATCTGAGTTGAAAGCTGAGATCATTATTCGTTAGGAATTTTTTAAGTTTAAGAAAAGTTGATCGAGCTTGTTCAATTCTGCTTCTGATCTCGACTTCTGGATCCCATCTGTTTGTAACGAGACAGCCTAGGTATTTAAATTTAGTGACTTCCTCTATTAGAATGCCGTTTAGATATAAAGTGGCAGGGATGTTATTTTTGCTAACCACCATAAACTTGGTCTTCTTTGAGTTAATTTTTAGGCCCAGGTGCTCACTTTTCTCCTGAACCATATGCAGAAGTGCTTGAAGGTCGTCAGCGTTGTCTGCTAAGATTACTGTGTCATCGGCATATCTAATATTATTGATTTGGATGCCATTTACTCTTATACCAATTGTACACATTGACATTACCTCGGCAAACGCTCTTTCTACATACAGGTTAAATAGCATAGGTGAGAGAATACAGCCCTGCCTTACCCCTTTCTTTATTTCAATGTCTTCGGGGGTTTTAAAATTTTGAAGCCTTACTTCGGCAGTTTGGTTCCAGTACAGGTTAGCTATTATTCTGATATCTTTATTGTCTAGTCCTAGGTCTTGCATGTATCTTATCAACAGGTCATGTTTCACATTGTCGAACGCTTTTTCGTAGTCAATGAACACCATGAATACATCCCTTCCCCGGTCGAGGCAGTTCTGGACCAGTGTTTGTAGACTAAATATAGTGTCAAGAAAAATGTATTACTGGTTGCCTGCACAACCGCAACGTATCCGCCAGAAATTAAAAGACTTTTTCAGGCGCCATCTTTTAGTCAAGTCGAGAAGTAAGGGAATCAGACAATGGAATTGTCTGGTATGAAGAAGTACGCTTTCCGAGAATTGGGGAAATTTCGAGAAGCAGTCAATAGAGTATATAAGCCGGAGCCATCGACAACTGAGAAAGTTTTTGAAATTTGAATATACCGCGTGGAAATTGAAAATCGGACAATTTGGTGAAGGAATCTTATAAATAGTTAGTTTGTTGTGTGTTATAAGTTAGTAATTGTGTATAAAGTGAGAAAATAAATTCGTTAAGTATTTTATCGTGAGTTTAAATTAGTGGACCCACGGAATCCGTAACAATAGCTTCTCTCGTGCCAAACCCATTTTTAAATCCAAACTGACTGTACCCACTGGCTGCTTCACATTTTTTGTATAGCCTAGTATGTAGGATGCGTAAAAAGAGTTTTAAAAATGGCTCATGAGGCTTATCAGTCGGTAATCCCTACATAATTTTGCATTGGCCGTCTTTGGAAGAGTGATGAACGTGGATCTCAGCCAGTCTTTAGGAGAGTTGTCCGGTGTCATATATGATGTTGAAAAGCTTGACTAATTTTTTCATGTTATTTTCGTTTAGCATGTGTATAGTCTCTGCATACATATCATCTGGCCCGGGAGCTTTGTTGTTCTTCATTAGTTTCATGGCATATCTTACTTCACTCTCCAATATGCTCGGTCCCTCCGGTATATTGTTAATAACTTCGGGCGTACTCTGCGTTCTGTCGTCACTGAAAAGGCTGGACACGTATGATTTCCAGGTTTCCTGTAACTCGTCTGGGTCTATGATCGGTTCGTTTTGATCATTTCTAAGAGTGGTTGTAGGTCTTTTGTTGTAGATACCAGCAATTTCTTTTACTTTTTGTGTAGATGAAAACTGTCCCCCAGACGAACAAACTTTTCAGCCTCCTCGCAACGCTCCGTTAGCCATTTCTCTTTGCCAATCTTATCTCGTTTCGAACTCTCTTTGATAAGAAGTATAGCCATCACGGTCTCCACTGACTTTGCATTTCCTGCGATTCTCCATTAGTTGTAAGATATTCTCTGTCATCCATTCATTCTTTGCTGTGACTCTTGGTTGCAGAAGAAATGCATTATTTGCTGTTTTGAATGATTCTTCGATGCTCGACCACATTTCTTCAACGTCTTCTGAGTTTGAGGAATTAGTAAATAATATTAATATCTACATTACATCAAATACGTACAATAGTTTCCTGGAATATTGGGACAACCCATATATTTAAAACAGAAAATCAATATGAAAAGGAAACATGTTATTGAAAAAAAACTCATATTATGTAAACCACAAAACTGATATTATATATAATATGAAAATAAATTTCTTGCAGTTTTTAGGTATATAATAAAATTATATAAGAGTTTCTTGCCTTGAACTGCTAATATAGAAATTAATTCCACGCTGCGTTCGACATAATGTGGATCAACCTGCTCTCACTACCGGTTTCGGGGCCCTACCCCATCATCAGGTGAGCTTGGGTCGTTTCCACAATATGTCGAGCACAGCGCAGAGTATATAAACACGAATTGTCATAAAGTAGCGGTAAGATATTAAGTCCCGCATCGCGAGATAGCGGCCTGCGTGCAATGGTAGTACTTTCGTACCACCGAGGCACAACTATCGAAAGTAAATAAAGGCTTTTTTCGGCTAGCCCAAAATATATAATGGAAAATAAATTTCTTGCAGTTTTTAGGTATATAATAAAATTATATAAGAGTTTCTTGCCTTGAACTGCTAATATAGAAATTAATTCCACGCTAGATAGTTGTGCCTCGGTGGTACGAAAGTACTACCATTGCACACAGGCCGCTATCTCGCGATGCGGGACTTAATATCTTACCGCTACTTTACAACAAGTGTTATGTATATACTCTGCGCTGTGCTCGTCGTTTTGTGGAAATACCCAAGCTCACCTGATGATGGGGTAAGGCCCCGAAACCGGTAGTGAGAGCAGGTTGATCCACATTATGACGAACACAGCGTGGAATTAATTTCTATATTAGCAGTTCAAGGCAAGAAACTCTTATATAATTTTATTATATTATATATAATGATATTAAACTGCCTGCAGAAGCTGTTATAACCTCACTCCTCCCCGCTTCCTTTCTGTTTGTTTTCTGTCCCCGCCCATGCTATCTAATCGGAATAAGCAAGAAGTTTCCGGAAACTTGTGGCTCTTCGTAGTTAACCGAGTTTCCGGCGGAGTTTTGTTTTGTTTAAAGTATGTTGGGCACGCTGAATGTGCCTCGGCTGTAATGCGATTAGTCAGGCGACGGTTGACATTGCTAATTGGCAGTATATTGGACCGGACGTACATACATGCGATTTGTAATTCGATGACCAACGAAGTTGTTGTGATCAGAATGAAAGGTATTTCACAAAAACTTTGAGGTATATTGTATTGGAAATGTATAGGGCCAGACTTTACTTTTTGATTGAATTAGTGTTTACTATTTTTTTTTATACAGATTTATTTATTTATTTATCGTATGCCTCATATACATACAAGAAAACCAGACTCTTAAACACAGACATAAAATAAACTACAATGTAAATGAAAACATTACAATGTAAATATAAAAAAAAATATATATAAAAAAAACAAGTATATGATAAAAAGACAATATAAAAAAACGTATTTACGAACACATATTTATATATTAACATCTATATGCCCTATCCATTCCAAACCTGCTGGAGAAGCTTCCAGAAAGTCCCTCCAGTCTTCACCATAAGCGCGTAGGTTGCACTCTCTAGTTATGTGATGGATGGTTTGGTGAGGGGATCCGCAATCACGTTCTGTGGAAGGTATTTTACCCCACTTATAAAGGGAATCCGCACATCTTCCATGGCCATTCTATTCAAAGTTGACCATGTCTTCCGGTTTAGATCGGTACCCGGTGTCTGGCAATAGTTATTTTTGAATCAGGACTATAGGTGCGCATCTGCCATTTCTCTCCATAATTGAAGCCATTGTTCTCGAGAATTGTAGTTAGTGCTTTTTAGTTGTTCAGCTGTTCGCAAAGGTGGATTCTTCGACTTCGGTCTATTCACCTGTAAAGCAGGAAGTGTTTCATGAACAGGTAGCGTTGGGGTTGCTATTATTTTATCAAATTCTCTAAAAAGAGCCTCGTTTCTGCGTAGATTTGGAGGTAGAATGTTACTCAGAACTGGAAGCCAGTAACTAGGTGTGCATCTGATTGTCCTCGAGATCAGTCGCATGGTGTTGTTCAGCTGTCTGTCTACGAGATTTGTGTGGTGGCTGTTCAACCACACGGGTGCACAATACTCTGCCACACTGAATATCAGACCAAGGGCGGAGATCCGAAGTGTTGTTGCTTTTGCACCTCAAGAAGTAGGTACCACAAAGTTTTTGTATAATATTATTAGAAGATCCAGTGGTTTCCAAAATTTGAGCAAAAAATATTTTTTTTGAAAGTTTTCAAGGTAAAATAACTCTTAACTTTGGACTTTGGACTTATTTGAAAAACGGTAAAGAGAAAATATGTTTCTTTTATCGAGATATACCAGCCCTGAAAATATTTGCACTTATTTAAGACTCACCCTGTATAAATTGATCAATGATGTAACAATTTATTGGGTTTCTGTTTCCACTTTTTCTACTGGTTTGATAAACGAATTAATAAATGAACTAACTAGATAGAAAAGGATAGAACACTCCACTAACTGGACTAGAACAATACCACCTAGATATTAAGTCTTGTCTAGGTGGTATTGACTAGAACCGTTCTACTTCCCAAGTAATAACCATAAATCGACTTAAAGCAGAACTCAAGAACCTGAAAGGCTCCATCCGTAACCTGGAATGCGAATCTTCCATTGGTCTAAGATAGTTGAAGAATTTTCTCAGAGACGACCGAGAAAAATTAAAGATTTTCTATGATCTTCGGATTGTCAAGGGGTTTTTAACAGGACACTCGCTCGCCTGCGAGACTACAACCAATCATGCCCTAAACTTTGGTATGAATGATACTGCTGTAAAACCGTCTGAGATACTGGCTTTTGTCAAAACCCTGGGACTGTATAATGAGTTGTAACTCAAGAAACGGGAACACAATAGATCTAGGTTGGTAACACTTTAAAAATCCACCTTGTTTAATTACATTAAACATATTTCCTACTCTAGGATCTAACAATGTTCATGTAGCCTGTCAAATACTATTTAATTATTTATGATTCACGTAAAAGCTTGAACGTCGCCATTCAGGTGTCTCGATCACAATTGCTTATTGTTAAACTCCGATAATGTTCTAGTGCGAAAATTCCCTCTCACGTTGAATGGGAAAATCTATAACAGTATTAGTATTGACATAGACATGGAAAACAACCAGGCAGACCGTGTCGCAGTTGTGTATAAAACAGGGAGGAGACAAACAGGATATGTAACGCTTTCAATAGATGGATCAGCGTACGATACGATAAAAAGGATAAAATGTATAGACAACAGGCATGGATTTGAATTTCCACAGTTTTATTTTTTAGAGCAACTTTGAAGTAATATTATGTGGTGGAGTGAGAATGGTTATACACTGGAAAAAAATGCAAAAATAGCAAATAATTGGTTTATTTGACTAATATTTATTATCATTAAATAGGATGCAAAAAAATTGGCCCCGGGAGGTACGTATAGCCGCCCGTACTAAAATATGTTAATAAAAAGTTGGTAGGCAGTTCTTTTAGTTTCAAAGTAAAGGAATTTTCCAGTTTTGGTCCGCGGTTATTTCCCCTATCCGCCACCTGGGGTCGCGTTCGATGGGAGTTTGGAGGTCTCCACGCGGATTTTCCCAAAAATGGACTAACGGAATATCTCAAAACAGCGACTTTGACTGATTTTGATGTTACTACAAATTTTGTTGCAAATATTATTCCTAATCTTAAATTGAAAGTCGCGTTTCGCTAGCTACTGTAATTTTGGAGTTACGATTTTTTTAAATTTTTAAACGCCGCCCATACGTCCTTACCAACCCCCCAGCCCCATCAAAATCTAATGGCCAGATTTTCGGGTGCCACAGTATTTTTGTGCCAAATTTGGTTAAAATCGGTTTAGCGGTTTTTGAGTTATCGTGTTACAGACGGACAGACAGACAGACAGACAGACACCATGAAAATATTTTGTATTTACGTCATTTATGAGCCAAATAACTCATTTTGAGTGAAATTAAAAAAACTTTTTTTGCCGATCTTATACCATACCTGTTGGTACAGTCGGCTAAAAATCAAGAATTAAAAAAAAAAATAAAAAATACATTTCTTTAATTTTAATATTCTGTAAATGCTTAACGTTTCGGGAAGCATATCTCTTCTCGTCATCGGAAGCAAAAAAAATACAAAGAACAAAGAAAAAAACTATTTAAAACATCTAAATACAACTATTCAAGAACACTTTAGTTTTTTTCAACAGATACGTCTATAAAAACCGTTGACATTCTGTTAAATGACATTATATATATGAGGCTAAACTTCAAAATTAACAATTATTACCTGATAACAATTACTTAATGACGGAAACCAAAAATTCTTAAACAGCTTCTACACTATGCGGAGAGCTCTTCGAAGCGGGTCAAGGTCACGTTTCGTCGCCCAACTTTGTCGCATTTCGGTTTATTTCCAGTTGTCTTGACCCACTTCGGTTTGCCTCAAACTACTACGATTCTTAAAAGCGCCTGAAAATTACTCGTGAAGAGAGCATGAGGGATTTTTTTTGGCGTTTCCTGTTGCCTCGTTCAGTTTTGTTTCGTTTTGAGCTATTTCCAAAACGTGGCGGTATTTCTACCCAAGGCAAAGGACTTTTTTTCATAAATCTCAGTGAAATAAGTAAACCTAGACATTTCCAAAATATCTGTTGTTATGATGATAGTTCGTTAATTACATCTCGTTTTATGTTGATATATATTCCACAAAATTAATATTTTAACACGCGTTTATAATATGTAGGTATAGTAAATATTTAAGAACAAAACTTTTCACTTAAACTGCAGGACTATAACTACAATATTTTTATGATTTAATTTTATTATAATGAATTAGTATATAAAATGGGCTCTTTCATAAATAAAATACCCAATTCAAGGACAAAATCTGAAATAGAAGACTATTTTCAGTATATTTATCCAAAAAATAGTTCCATGTCATTAAATAATTTTTTATAGACCCTCAAAATTGCTTTAATTTGGAATAATTTTAAAGTGCTAAATGATGACGTATGAAAAATAACCCAATCACATTACAGAACCGTGCTCGTGCGCCAGCCAATAACTAGGAACTTTGCGATTTGATTTGACGTGCATGTTGAATAATAAATTTGAGGTTAAATTTTTTGTTTACTCCGTTTGTGAAAGCTTGTAATCAAATTTTAAGTTTTAAATTGTTATTTTTTGATAATTTGTTCCATCATGCTCGTACCAGAACCTGAATTCGAAAAGGCGTCATCTGATAACCTTACGCAGGTCAGCATGGTGGCTCGGCGGTGTTGCCGCTTTTCGACATGCCAGGTGTGACGTATTAAAAATAAAGTGCGGATTTTTATTCTGGGCTTTTTTGGTTTTATTTAGTTTCTTAAGAACGACTTCAAGTTTTTCGAAAGTGAGATAGCAGAAAATTCTAGAATTAATTGCTTTATTCAATTGTGCGAATTCCAAAATATAGTGAAAAAGCCCATTGTATATGATATGTTTGTTTACGGTTAAATGATTAATAGAAGTAGTATTGGGCTTGATGAGTATACTGGTAACATTATCAATATATATCAATATATATTTTGGGCTAGCCGAAAAAAGCCTTTATTTACTATCGATAGTTGTGCCTCGGTGGTACGAAATTATTACCATTGCACACAGGCCGCTATCTCGCGATGCGGGACTTAATATCTTACCGCTACTTTACGACAAGTTGTATATATATATATATATATATATATATATATATATATATATATATATATATATATATATATATATATATATATATATATATATATATATATATATATATATATATATATATATATACCGCGCTGTGCTCGTCGTTTTGTGGAAATACCCAAGCTCACCTGATGATGGGGTAGGGCCCCGAAACCGGTAGTGAGAGCAGGTTGATCCACATTATGACGAGCACAGCGTGGAATTAATTTCTATATTAGCAGTTCAAGGCAAGAAACTCTTATATAACTTTATTATATACCTAAAAACTGCAAGAAATTTATTTTCCATTATATTTTCCATTATTATCAATATATCGAGTTGTTGGGAAAATTATCATTGACCCGATGTCAACAAAAGTATGGCCGACGGACATAAAAGAAATCTGTAAACGATACTTTTATTAGCACCCAGCATGGTTTGATATAAATCATTTCAATTAGTATTTATTATGCAGGGATTTAGACAATTAAAATTTGGAAAACAAAACCAAATTCGTAAACTAAATTTTGCTACAGACTACAGTAGAAATGTTACTTTACCATAACCAGAAATAATAAATAATTAGACGATTATTTAAATAATTTTGTGTATATTTTATCCACGAGGCGCAATACCGTGGATTATTAGCCGATAAATTAGTCACTGTTTTTTTTTCTGTATTCTAATTAATAATATTAGACAATGATTAAAACTAAATATTCTTGTGTAACCTTCGAGGAATAGCTAATTTAATTAGCGATGGGAACTATCGAATGAATTAGACTATCGAATGGTTAATGAATGAATGATTTCAACTATCGAATGGTTTTATTCGAATAAAATCATTCATTCATTTGTATACTAAAGCATATGTGACAACCGCGCCGTGCGACCAAATGGTTATCGTTGCGCCACGACTATCGAATGCTTTTGATAAATGAAATTTAGTATTCGTTTGATTTTTGTATGCGTCAGTGCATTATTAGTTCTTCCAAATTTTTATAACTTCGCCGTATAAATACTGTGCTATTTTTGCGTTTATTAAAATAGTTAAAATACTAAAATAGTAGTTATTTTTTAATTTTATTTATTGACGATTGTGTGCATGTGCAGGTGGTCAAAATTTTTCCGAAAATTTGTATGGTTTTCCGTAGTCCGATCTTTCAATTATTTAATTTTATATGGTATATGGTCTATTTTTTAATGGGAAATTTTGAGAAGTAGCAATTTTTAAGAGAGATGAGATGAACTTAGAATTAATTTTAAAAATACATATTTGTATTTTAGATGTTTTAATAAATATGAATTAGTTGAACTTAATAATCATATTTAAGTAATGTGGTTAAGTAAATGTGGTTATCGAACTCAAACTATGGGGTGTGAAAATTAAATTGAAAGTTTTACACGTGCCAATTTAAAAAAAACTTAACGATGTTTGTATTTTGTTTATGCTAATTCTCTTACATGTAGTTTTTTGCGAAGAAATATTTCATTTATTTTTTAAAGTAAATGCCAGTAAAAATAAATATTATTTTTAAATAGTAATATAAAGTACCTAATATAAATAATTTTGATTTCTAATTTTTTATTTATATTTTCCTTCCATTACACTGCATGCTTAGAAGATTAATAAATGTTTATATTTCATGATTTTAAAGTTTGTTGTTAATATAACAAATTAGTTCTGTAATTATTATTATTTAATAAACCAACGTTGCCAAAAAATTTAAAGACTATATTATTTTTAAATAGGATCTAATATAAATAATTTTGACATCTAATTTGTTGTTTATATTTTGCTACTACGTAAAAAAATGTTTATGTTAAATTATTTTAAATTTTGTTGTTAATAGGTATAACAAATTATTACTGTTAACGAATTATTACTATTATTTTTATTAAACCAGTCTTTGCTTAAAAACATTAAAAATCATTTTCCTACATTTAAAATAACAAGTATTATTGCAGTGGAACAACAGAATATTATTAAAAAAAATGCAAAATATGTAGACATACTATCCCTAACTAAGCCAAACAATAATATTCTTTGCTAATATCAACTAATACCAATATATGGCAACAGCGCCCTTCATAATATATTTTCTGTGTAAATACTAGCACCTCAATAAAAAAAATAATGTGTCCTTATCTATATCTGACTCCGCAAAAAATCAAAGATGCCGGCTTCTTTCATATAGCATTGCCACCGACCGCTGTCGGGTTTCTTGGAAAGAAACCTACGTCGCGTCGCCGGGCGACAACTAAAATTCAGTTAATATTTTATTATAATCGATCCTGAAAAATAAATGAATTTCATAAATGAATGAATTTTATAAATGAATGGTTTTTGCTGCCGAATTACTAGAATACAATATTTCAAGGCAGATGACGGATCTATTCGATAATTTTTATTCGAATAGTTTTCAACGAATGTTTTCTTACTAACTATCGAATTATTCGAATGAATTGCAACTATCGAATGTTTCGATAGTATTCATTCGATAGTTCCCACTACTAAATTTAATCTACCATCAGTAACTATTTTCATATATTATCAGTTTTTCCATGTTGATTTATTTTTCTGAAGCCACCACAGCGTTTGACCTTGATTGCTTCGTGCTATTTCACAAAGTAGTATGATAAATATAAACCCATGTTATAAAAATTAGTTCCCACGTTTCCTGAAATAGATCGAGACGCGCCAAAACCAAACTAATCGACTAACCCAAACCAAAACAAAAATAACGTTTGTTTTTTATTGTTAATCCGGGCTAACAATAAAAATCAAACAACCAATCACGGCGGGTCTCGATCTATTTCAGGAAACCTGGGAAACTAATTCTTAAAACACGGGCTTATTGTAATATTTCCAGAAATGTTTTGCGAAATGTTTCACGAAATATTTCCAGAAATATTTCGTAAATTATTTCGGGATTAGTGTAGAGCTGTTTTATATTTGCCAAAATCGCTTTTTCTTATAAATAATCTTTATTGTTATTTAATTCGAACATTTAAGGGCCCAGATGTTTCACTAATATAAAATTTAAAATGTTCTAATTTTTAATATTTTAGTTTTGAAATGTTCGAATTAAAGAACATAAAGACAACACTGTGTATTTGTTTCCATATTTTCTTTCTTTCTGATTTTTTTACCAACAAGGTTATATCTGTAAAAATATTTAAATCTCTTTACTAAACTCAAAGACTTTAAGATCACTATCCAAAAGAAAAACGTTTCTAGAGAGGAAAAACAGCCAATGCAAAGCATATTTAAATCGTTAAAATGGCTCTAATGGAGCGAAAACTTTTCTTTAAAAGTCGGGGAACATAAGAAAAGGCAAACAAATTCGGCGTTAACTTTTCTCTAACTCTGGAAAAACCTTCTCGCAAGAAAGGAAAAAGGAAAAAACCGTATGAATTTTTCGGATTTGGGTATTTTCGAGAGTTCTGTTCGCCAAGTTTTCTTTTAGAATTCGAATAGAGTAGTTTGGGAGTATCGGCCGCAAATGTTTTCGTTATGTGAGTGAAGAAAATAAACTGTTAAAGTTTGTTTCCCTAAAGGTTTCTATATAATTAAAGTAAAAATAAATTTAAATATAAATATTAACTCTTTTGACGCTTTAAATATTCAGAATTAATTACTTTATATATATTTTTTTAAATAGGGTGGTCCGAATTGTATTCGGGAAACTTTGGCAGCATATTCTACCGATAAAAATAAGTAAAAAAGTTCGTATGTTTTAAAATGCTTTGTTTCGATTTTTTCAAATAATTTCTAAACTAACATCAATATTTGGATGAAAATTGGTATCTGGGGGTTTTTTGATATGAGAAATATGATTTCGGTGTCAATATGACTCCTACTTTTAGGGGACGCCACCTACATATATTTTAACTGGTTTGAAGAGTAATAACTTTTCGACCGTACCAGTATAAAACTACTGAGTGACAAATATTCATTTTCGTAATTTTTTACGTAAAAAGGGATTCTTTATAAAAATCGTTACAAGCAACTGTTCTTAAGATATTTAGAATGGAAATAGTCAATACAAGCCATTATTGACAAAAAATAAACATGTTGAGTAGAAACTTATTTGACTGAATGGTAAATTTGGGAATTTTTTATTTTTTTCAATCAATCTCAAATTTTTCTTCGAAAAAAATATGATAAAGCCTCGGATAAAGTAGTTTCTGTTGAATATTTGGAACAAAACCATTTCAAATTTATTATTTTTAGTCTAATAACTATCTAGACGACATAATATTTAATTTGTGTCAATAATGACATGTATTGATTATTTCGATTCCAAATATCTCGAGAACCATTACCCGTAGAGATTTTTATCAAGAGATCTTTTTTAAGTAAAAAATGACGGAAATTTATATTTTTTCTCTCAGTAATTTTATACAGGTACGGAGGAAAAGTTATTACTCTTCAAAGCATTTATATGTAGGTGTTAGTCATTGCCTGGAAACTTATATGGTGAAATTTTGATAAAATAATTTAGTACCCACTAAGAACACGGTATGTCGCTAGTGGTAGGAAAAATTATTTTTAGAGGTTACTAGTTTATTTGGTTGCCTGTGATATGCATATACAGGGTGTTTCTTAATTAATCTAAAAAATAAAAAATCGTTAGAAAACGGCTTAAGGCGGGCTCTTAATAAGTATATTTATTTTTGTCTCGGCAACCGTTTGATGAACAAGAAACACTCAAAAGATCAATTTTGTTGAAAAAGGATGGCCAGTCAAGAAAGAAAATATATTTTCTTTAAAAAAGCAGTAGTGTACCCTTTATGCTAAGCAAAATATCGATTTTTTTTTAATTTTTAACACCCTATAGATCAGAAAGGAAGTACTTTAGACCCAATGGTTCTATAAAAATTATTTTAAGAACACATCAGGAATCACACCACAATTTTTTAGACTAATTAGAAAACACCCTGTATATTGTCAACTTGACAATGATTGTTGATAAATCAAAAAATACCTTTTCTGTGAAAAAGCCCGATTTTTGCACGAAAAATTTTGGTTTTTGTTGAATTTGAGCCTGCGTCTGCAAATACCGGTATGGTTTTTAATATTCTGTCTATCTAAATTTTAAATATCATAGTCAGAAATGGTTTTATTATTTATTAACTGTAAAAATGGTATACTTATAAGTTTTATCAAATATTGTGATTTACTTTCTACTTTGTAGTCAAAATTTATATTTAATAAACTGTAAAATATATATATTCTTATGTTTTATTAAAGTTACTCTGATATACTAATATATCAGTGTAACTTTAAAACTAAATCGTTTGAAATCAAATATAAACATAAAAAATATTTACAGCAGAAAAGGCGAAGGCGCTGGGTTAAACGTAGTCTCTACTAAGAACACGGAGGGGCGCTTTGACCCAAAATTTTACTATTAAGTTTCATATCTATCTTAATAGAAGATTATTTTCTTTTATCTATGGTGTTAGTTTGGTTTGGTTACAAGTAGGAGTCACAATGACATCAAAATCCGAGGGGTGTCTCACTTGGGTAAAAAATGTACATGTACTGCCAAAATATCATGTTACTTGCAAGCGACTGCCTGTTCAGTAATTATTTGGAAAGAACCGAAATAAAAATGAAATTTCTACACCCTGTATCTCCGAAACTAAGCATTTTAAGACATACATTTATACGAACTTTTTCACTTATTTTTATCTGCGGAATATGCTGCCGAAGTTTCCCGTATACAATTTGGGCCACCCTCTAGAAAAATGAATTGTACTTAAAAATCTTCGAACTTGGGAATCTTATTAATAGTTATTTTTTATACAAGACAATAAAATGGTATTTTATCGTCGACCGCAAAGATTACTTCACGAGCGATGAAATCGCGAGTCAATTAATTTCGGGGAGACGATAATGCAATTTATCGTCGTGTATAAAACAATATTTACTTCCATAGCGAGTTACGTTTTAAAAAATATTCAGAAATTATTATTTCAAAGGAATTTATTACGAGTAGAAAAAATATTGTGCTGGTTTGGCGTTGGTTTATATGTAATTTGACAAATAAATACAGCTGTCTCTTTAGTTGTCAGTTTTCAGTCAATATTTTTTAATTCTCCTTCGTGTGGATTGCTGATTGAATTAGAGCCAGAAATGGGTCAAAACGAAATAAGTAAATTACCAACAGATATTCAGGCTGAGGTGACAAACGCCATATCCAAACTACTTTTATTTAAATCCCGAATAACTGATGAACAGGAATACAAAAATTTTCAAAAATGGAAGCAATTAAAAAACGTGCGAGAAGAAATAAAGTTTTTAACCTATCCTCGCTGTTAAAGTATCATTTAATCTACTCTTGCGGTTCAAGTACTATTTTATCTAGTATTTTTGATAGATATAAGGCAATTTTAACAGTTGCTATGGAAAAATAAATATTTCGGTGTATAGTTTATAGGTAGTTTATTTCACCAAAAACTTTCCAAGAAATCCATGTTTTTATATTAACTATTAAAACTACATCTAGACACTGTATACTACACTAAATATTATTTATTTACCGAATTAATAACCTTATTAATTTTACCCATTAAATTACGAAAATGATTATAAAGGGGACTCTTCACTCTAAAGTTCTTAATTGGGCAGACAATGGTGAAGATTACAAGACCGAGTGAAAAGAGCATCTGTGGGGCCTTTAGATGTCCCAGATCGTCACCGATTGTCGATTGTTCTCGGAAACAGAGACGGAGGTTGATAAAAGCAGGCCATGAAAAGAGTTAATCGGTTTTAGATCGAGTAGATAGAACACAAAACAAGAGTATTTTGGTGTTTAAAAATAAATGAAGTTGTTTAGGGGTGAAAATAGAAATTGTTCTTGCAGTTTTTGTCAAGTAAAATCGTTGACTAGTTTATTAATATACAGGGTGGCCCGAATTACATTCGGGAAACTTCGGCAGCATATTCTACCGATAAAAATAGGTTAAAAAAGTTCGTATACATTTATGTCTTCAAATGCTTCGTTTCGGAGATACAGAATGTAGAAGTTTTATTTTTTACATTATAAATTTAAAGGTGCCCGGTGGCGTAGAGGTACAGGCTCTCGTCTACCAATCTCAAGGTAGTGGGTTCGAATCCCACACCCGGCATTTCATCAGCCGACTATTTTTATTAAAATAAAAATAGTTTGGGTACTTAGGTCGACTCAGCCCTAAATGAATACTTGGGATCCACAATCCTGAGGTAACAATAGGCGGTTGAAGCGTACTGCTAGCCACATTACCTTCCTTGTATACCGAACGGCTCTAGTATGGCAAGCTGTACCTTGCTACTCCCAAGGCGTCAAACGCTATATACGGGAGCTATTATTATTATTATTATTATTATATAAATTTAAATCACGTAACTAAACCAAACTAACTCACTCAATATTTTAGAGAAAAGATCAATTTTCGCAAATAAAAAGCTAAATCCAGACCCAAAACTTCTATAGTTTTTCGTCCTTTTTTTCTTCTCCCTGAATCGCCAAGGTTCTGCAAAGAAGAAAAAGGAGTTAGAAAGTTTAATTCCGACTTTATTTGCTTCGTTCTCGACATTTCGACTTTGGCAAGGAAAGTTTTCAGGCTACACCGGAGGCGTTCTGAAATTTTAAATATGGTCTAAGTTCGGATTTTTCCGCAGGTTTGATAGTTAAATAAGGAGTGATGGCTTTTTGTTATATATTTTTTCTATACTCTTGCTTTATTAGTTTGTTTTTTTCATTGTATTACCATGTTATATACTCCTCTTAAAATGAATAAATATTATATATACACTTTAAATAAAAAAAAATCCCCCATGCGATGTGGACTTTATCTATCACACTGTATAATTGTGGCCCAATTACGATCAGGGAAAATCTATTTTACTGACCAGCATAATTAACTGACCAGCTTATATACGTTACTACTATCTAAACCAAAAAATAAATTACTACCACTTTAATTTTGCTACTACCACCCAAAAATAAACTACCATCACCTTAATTTTGCTACTGCCACCCAAAAATTAACTACTACCACCCAAAAATAGACTACTACCACATTAATTTTGCTTTTATCACCCAAAAATAAATTACTACCACCTTAACTTTGCTACTACCACCCAAAAATAAACTACTACCACCTTAATTTTGCTACTACCACCCAAAAATAGACTACTACCACCTTAACTTTGCTACTACCACCCAAAAATAAATTACTACCACCTTAATTTTGCTACTACCATCCAAAAATATTAGTTTATTTTTGGGTGGTATTACTTTCAACTAATCTCAAAAAGGAAATTTTAAATTTGGTCAGTAAAATAGGCATTATGATCACGATGATATGAATAATTAAATCGCAAAACCAAATAAATAATTCTAACAAAACTGTTTAATTACAATCAACCCAAACACATAATTTCTTAACTTAATTATTAACGAATGTTTTAATGAAGAAAAATTGCCCAATTTTATTATGTATTTACTGCGCCATTCAAATATAAATTTTCTCTAAAGCGTTTTTGATTTATTCGTGGGAAATAACAATTACGCTTCTATCTAGATACATGTAATTAGGTTAATAGCTGTTTTAGTACTTCGCTCGAAGGTTAGTAATTTGCGATCTGTCGATAAGGGTCGTTTTTCCCTATTTAGGACGGTATGTTTCCTTTCATAATTTAAATACGGGTAATTTTATATTTGAAATTCATTTTTATTTAGTATTTTAAACGAGCAATCGGTTGAAATCATAATTTAACTATTTCACGGTAAATATCTCTTCTTTTAAATTATGCAGGTATGAGTAACTTTACAGAATAAATAATAGTTAAAAATGGAAAATACTGTTTTGTAGCAGACCGTACTAAAAAAAAAATAAAAATAATTTTTATTTGTTAAACTTGAAACTGTTAAAATTGCTTTATATCTATCAAAAATAGTAGATAAACTAGTACTTTAACCGCAAAGGTATATAGATTAAATTTTGTTAAGTGCAGATATAAAGTATATAAAAAATCAATGTATTATAGGATGTATTGCAGGAAATTATTATTAGGGATTTAAATGAAAGTAGTTTGGATATGGCGTTTGTCGCCTCAGCCTGAATATCTGTTGGTAATTTACTTATTTCGTTTTGAGCCATTTCTGGCTCCAATTCAATCAGCAATCGACACGAAGAGAATGAAAAAATATTGACTCAAAACTGGCAACTAAAGAGACAGCTTTATATTTATTTGTCAAATTACATCGAAACCAACGCCAACCCAGCACAATATTTTTTTTAATTTTAATTATTTAATTTTATCGACTTGTAGAATGTAAAATGTTTGGGAGGGTGGTTAATCACCGCGACCTTACATATCTATTCTGTGTCCCCCTTTCTTGAGTAATAACGAGTTATAACTCATCATACAGTCTCAGGGCTTTGACAAAAGCCAGTATCTGAGACGGTTTTACAGAGGCTAGTTCTCTATATCCTATATAAATTGTACCAAAGTTTATGGCGCCAATGGTTGTCGTTTCGGCGCACTTAGTGATGAGGTGTTCTGGTGTTTCCCCATTTTCTCCACAGAATCTGCATTCGCCGTTGTTTCTTAGCTTCAATCTGCTGAGGTGTTCGTTGAGGAGACAGTGTCTTGTTAAAAAAACTCTTAACAATCCCAAGATTGTTCTTACATAAATCAAGGAAACTCTTTGATTTTTCTCGGTCGTAGGTTCTGAGAATTTTTTTCGAGTGTCTTTGACCGTTGGAGGATTCCCATTCCAGGTTACGGATGGAGTCTTTTAGGTTCTTGAGTTCCGCTTTAAGATGGTTTCCACTTGGAAATCAGAACGGTTTTGGTCCAGTTAGTGGAGGGTTCGTTCCTTTGTTTTTGCTTATCCCTTGGTGAGCTGGCACCCAGAGTAGGAGGACGTTATAGAGGGTGAGTTTCCTACGATGTTCTCTATGGGTATCTCGGAAACTACTGGAGATAGGGAGTCGGTTAAATGGGGAAAGAATTGCAGTTTTGTAGGATCATAAATATGCGCCTTTCAGATTTTTGAAAAAGTTCATGGCTTACTAGATATTTCGAAAAAAAAAAACAAATTTCGGATATTTTAAAAATTGTCCCAATTCCATTATAAGCTATTTTAGACAAAAAGTTTTCAGATAAAAGTTGTAGATAATCACATTCTTAATGAGACTGTGTCCTCCTTTTTTTTCTAAAGCCTGTCATTTTTAACATATGACACAAACATATATTTTTTTAAATGGAAACCAAGTTGGCCATGACTTCATAAAAAGCGCCATTTTTAAGTTTTTCAGCGATATAAGCTATAATATGTTTTCTTCGAAAAATTACTCACTTATAGCCAATTCGTATAATTTTTACACAATTTCACTTAGTTAGCCATGGAAACAAGTTCAATCGTCTTTGCTCTCATAAATGTGAAGCTGTCACATTCAAACTTAGTAAATTAAAATAAACTAAAATTGTAAATATGAATTTTTCAAATAAAGAAAAGTGTGTAGGATTATTGGTTCAACTTTCTTCAACATTCACTTAGATTGCATGGTATTCTTATTCTGTTATGATTAATAACTTATAAAAAGTGAGAATATATTACTAAACGGTTCTTTACAATTTACATTACACAAACTAAAACTAAAAAAAATAATATCACTACACTACGTACACTTTAAGTTATTTTAGAAAATGTTCAAAAAATCCGCCATTGTTTTGAGTTGCATCTTTTTAAAACTGAATTACTACCTATTCTCACAGAAGGACCGGTCGACTTAATTAAACTTTTCTCGTACCGCCACTTCGAGTGCCTCTCTTAATTCATAAGTTCTTTTGTAAACCTTATTGTTACTATACCGCATAAAAAATGTAAAAATGGATAGGTCAGGTGATCGAGGAGGCCCATGCAATTAGTCCACCTCTTCCTATCCCTGCGTTTGTATAATTATGATATAAATAATTTTTAACATTTTTTTCCTTATGGGGGTGGTGTGTCATAGTGAAAGTCATGTTGGAACTATTGATGCGCGAGTATCTACACGATTTTCTTCATTTGAAAAAATCATATTTACAATTTTTGTTTATTTTAATTTACAAAGTTTGGATGTGACAGCTTCACATTTATGAGAGCTAAGACGATTGAATTTGTTTCCATGGCTAACTAAGTAAAATTGTTTAAAAATGATAAATTGTGGCTATAACTCAGTAATTTTTCGAAGAAAAGATATTATAACTTATATCACTAAAAAGCTTAAAAATGGCGCTTTTTATGAAGTCATGGCCAACTATGGTTTCCATTTAAAAAACTATGTTTGTGTCATATGTCAAAAATGACAGGCTTCAAAAAAAAACGGAGGACACAGTCTCATTAAGGATGTGATTATCTACAACTTTTATCTGAACACTTTTTGTCTAAAATAGCTTATAATGGAATTAGGGACAATTTTTAAAATAGCCGAAATTTGTGTTTTTCGAAATATCTAGTAAGCCATAAAGTTTTTCAAAAATCTGAAAGGCGCATATTTATGACCCCACAAAACTGCAATTCTTTCCCCATTTAACCGACTCTCTATCTCCAGTAGTTTAGATACCCATAGAGAACATCGTAGGAAACTCACCCTGTATATTAGCATTGCCTAAGCTTTCTTAAGCTTCTCTATGCATTATCTGACCAGCCAATGCCCTCTATAAAAGATCAGCCTTCGGGCGGACTTTTGTTTACTTCATCAGCTGTACATACTTAGATATTGGGTTAGATTCTGTATTCATATTTTGTCGGTTGATTTTTGGTATTATTTGTTATTGTAGTGCAAAAAACTAATTATTTTGGTGTTTAAGTGACATAAAGTACTACCAGATATATGGTCACTATGATGGGTCACTCTGTTTCTCATAAAAACACGAAATATTACACGTTTTGTTACGTGCTTTAACCTAAAAGTGCCCATAAATTTTTTTATTTATCGTGATTTTTGTGTGTGTTTTTAAGACTCTAACAATTCATCAATAAAGCTTAAGTGGAGTGTGTTTTTGGTGCTATGCCTATCTTTGTTGTGTTCCTGGTGGAAAGGATAGTTATACTAGGCAGCTTAAAGTATCCGGAAGAGCAAGAAAAGTGGGTACGAGTTATAAATCAAGACAATTCTATTGAAAATATCTTTAATAAATTTAAAAATAATATTCTCCCAGGATGGTATTAAAGAAAACTGGACAATTATGTTTATTTTATTCATATTGTGGAATCTCCACTCAAGTGTTGTTGGTTCAGCTTCGATAGATTCAAGCACGTAAGATAAACACGTAAGTAGGTATTATGATCTGGGAAAAATAAAGAATATATGTGTATTAAAGATCATGAAAAAAGATTATTATTTTGAGTTCAAAATTAAAAAGATTTTTGTAAAGACAAGAATGATAAAGTTTAAAAGAAGAATGTGTTTTGTTTGATAATATAATGTATGTAAAGCATAACATATATTTGTTCAGTAATTTTTACTGAAGAGTGTTGATTATTTATAATACCAAATTAATATCAAATATTTAAGTGATGGCTGAATACAATATGAATAAAATAACAATAAAATTGGTATATTTGCAATACAAAATTAAGTTTTAAGAATAAAGGTGTCACTATTACATTTTATGTAAGAATTATACCGTATAATCGAAAAAAATCGGCGTCTAGTTGGCTTGGAAATGAACATCGATGACATTCCTTAAATAATTGTAGACATAAAATAATTAACTAGAATTTTACAATCTTGGAAAATTTGATATTCTTGAACCTTGTTTCTAAATATTCTAAATTTTTTGATTTTCTTGGGAATTAGGTTCGGGAAAAACGCTCATTAGGGTTTCATTTGGTTTTTCATTATTTTTATTTGGTTTAAAAAACGTTTTGGCTAACATTATAGCCTTCATCAGTGTTGTGTCATATGAAAAAAATAGTGTCGAATATAATCCAAAAAATTACATATAAAATATTCACACGCACCACATAATGTTTACTGCGTACTCCATAGATGTAGATAGTTTTAGTGTTAAGAATAATAATTTTAAAAAATATGTGGTCATCTTTTGATAAGTTTATATTAGTTTATTAATTGCAGTAAACATTATGTGGTGTGAATATTTTATATGTAATTTTTTGGATTATATTCGACACTATTTTTTTCATATGACACAACACTGATGAAGGCTATAGTTAGCCGAAACGTTTTTAAACCAAATAAAAATAATGAAAGCCAAATGAAAACTTAAATCAGCGTTTTTCCCGAACATAAAAATCCCAAGAAAATCAAAAAGGCCTAGAATAATTTTACATATAAAATGCCAGCGATCTTCATTTCATAGCCATCGCTGACGCCTTTTTAGATGATATTGTATTATTTGTAAATATAATTTTTCGAACATTGATACTTGCAAAATATACATATAAATTTTGTGAATGCAAATAATAATACATCACTATTAGTAGATATTGAATGTTTTTTTGTTAAATTAGATCGATTTTCAAACCCCAAAATTTAAAATATATTTACATTTTACCCAATATCTTATGTATATATACATTATTTGTATATTGTAAAACATTTGCTGCATTTGTATGGTTCATAGTTTATTTGCCAAAGTATTTATTACTATAAATAGGTATATATGTTGTAGTTATTAACTGTATATTATGTATATTTCATTTAAACTATATCATTTCTAAAATACAAACCAAAAATTTGAGGAATAATTATGTTTTCCATGTATTCTACAACATATTTATTAATTTGTAGTATCTAACTAGCGTGGCGTCATAAATCCCGCCCCAGGGCTGTTCTATTAGAGACGGCATTGGACCAGCTTCGAATTGATGGTTATCGAGTTGATTGTATTTAGTGCTGTTTGACTATCGGATAAGATTATCACCAATCACAGGTTATTTCCTGTTTCCGATAGTTTCCTATCTAAGATAAATTGTTCGCATTTTTTGATAGCGTATACCGGGTGCGTCTCAAAAGTGACTCACCCCTATAACTTTTTTATTTTTTCAGAAAAAACAACGAGATTTGGTATGTTAGTATATGACATAAATTGGGATTGATTGACGTATTCAATTGTTTTTGGTCACTTGGTTTCACCGGAAATGACTAACTACAACTTTTGATTTTTAAATAGCACCCTCGGTATTTTTTTACTTTATTCGATAGAAAATGGAACTCTGAATCTGAAAAATGAAAAATGAAATGACATATCATATGTCAATTTTTGACATAGTCACTCAAAAACAAATTCTATTTTAAATTTCAATCTAGAGTGCCACGACTGTGTTAAAAACACAGTCGTGGATAAATGAATGATGAATAATTTTTAACCAAGGAGCCTTGGAAAAATAGATTTGATCGTCTAATGTTTTTAGTGTCTTGTCCTGGCCTGTTAAAAGATGCCCAAATCGTATTTTTAATCATATCTCATTTTTTTCAAATGGAACGAGGGTGGCTCATAGTATAAAAAAACGTTTTTTACGAATAATTTGATACCACACACTTGGTATTTTGAGTTAAATTGTCGTTATGAACCGCATTTTACAATTTCAAATAAACCATATGCCAAAATGTTAAAAGTTGACATATGATATGTCATTCGATTCAGAGTGTCATTTTTTATCGAATAAAGTAAAAACATCCCGAGGGTGCTATTTAAAAATCAAAAGTTGTAGTCATTTCCGGTGAAATCGAAAACAATTGAATACGTCAATCAATCCCAATTTATATCATATACTAACATACCAAATATCGTTGTTTTATCTGAAAAAATAAAAAAGTTATAGGGGGTGAGCCACTTTTGGGACGCACCCGGTAGATAGTGGGGGTAGGTGCCCAATGGTTCGGAGTATTTAGTTTTTGGCCCAAATACTCCTATCCCTGTCTCTGCTTTGTCTTGCTCAAAAACCAAATATTTTAAACAGATTTAACCCTTATAATAAATGCCGTTTCTTGGGCCCAAATACCGGGTATTCCAGAAGAAGAAAATGTAACTTTGGTATGGATCTTAGTTCTGAAACACCCTGTATATTTCAAAATAATTTTAAATTGTGCACATTGTTTCCCCACATATACCCATAAAATATTTTGTTACTACATCTTTCCGTTTTCGTATAATCAACCGAGTCGAATGAGGTGTGCCACCCTGTATTTTCGGGCTTTTATGTCTAGGCGTTAAAATGTCTTTTGTATCGTCAGTCACGTCGCGAAAATTAATAATTTTGGGACGTTTGAAAAAAAAATCCTTTTTCAAGTTTTTAAACTCTGTATTTTTATTTTCCATTTTTTGCTATTAGTCGAAGATGCCAGTTTGAATGATTCCGTATATTAGCGTGGAAGTGAAGATGTTTTTTATCCATCTCTACCCATTTAATCTATGCGAAGAGATCAATCAACTACTGGAGAAAACCGACAGAAAAATAAAGGCGGAAAGATCAGGAAAAACGGTCTAATTACACAAACACAAACTCGATTTTTCCGGAACGGCTTTCCGCGTCGACGAGCCAACCTTTTTATATTCAAAGTTTACACCCAATCAAACATCTTTATGAAAAGCGTTTTTGAGCAGCTTCTCATCTCCCTTAAAAACCTCATTTCCTTCTGTCTATTATTCTTTTTTCCTTTTCTTTTTCCTTTTTTATCAAGTCGTTTTTGTTACATTTCAAATGTCGGAAACTGGGTATATGGGAACGAGAAAATTGAGCTATTTTTTCTTATATAGGGCGTTTGATGCTATTTTTGATCATAGTGGCATTTGATCAAAGTATAATTTAATTGCGGTTAAAATACTATTTTTGATAGATATAAGGCAATTTTAACAGTTGCTATGGAAAAAACACATTTTTTAAGATATTTTATACAAGCTATGTAGGCGTTTAAAATATTTTGGGGTGGCTTTTTTTCCTTATATCTTTTTCAAATAAAAAACGTGATTTGGTATGTTAGTATAGTATATGACATAAATCAGGATTGATTGACATATTCAATTAGTTTCGGTCACTTCCTGTTTCACCGGAAATGACTACAACTTTTGATTTTTAAATGGTACTCTCGGTATTTTTTTTATATATTTGGGAACTTTCACTTTTTTAAATTAATTATAAATTTTAGAGAAGTAATAATATGCGCACATAGTGCACGCACTGTTTTTTTTCTCCAAAAATATTTTTCTTTCTAAAAATAATTATAAAATGTAGTTTCATGGTTTGTATTTTAGTGATGAGATATTTCCACTAACGAACGCAAGCGACCCTAAAATGAAATAAATTGAAATCCCATTTTTATTTTAATGTTATACACTCGATACGAAGCGAGTGAATTTGCAACATACATTGCAGGTAGCAAATTGTTTATCAGTATTCTTGCAGAAAAAAAAGAGAAATATTTTCAAGAATTGAGCAAGCGAGAAAAATCTTCGTGAGTATGAAACCATTTTTTACAAGTCGAGACCTCAGTGCGGAACTCAGAACTCGAATGGCCAGATGCTACGTCTTCTCTGTGTTTACTCTATGGATGTGAGAGCTGGACACTGGATGCTCAGACCGGAAAGAGAAAGGAAGCCTTCGAAATGTATGTGTACAGACGGATGCTGCGAATCTCATGGGTACAAAGGATCACCAACGATGAAGTACTCCAGCGCATGCAGAAACAAAAAGAGATACTGAACACCATCAAAGAAAGAAAAATGCAATACCTGGGTTATGTGATGAGAGGTGATAGATACGAAATACTGCGCCTCATAATAGGGGGCGAAGTGCAAGGGAAAAGATCAGTAGGAAGACGCCAGAACTCATGGCTAAAAGATTTAAGGAGATGGTATGATATATATATATATATATATATATATATATATATATATATATATATATATATATATATATATATATATATATATATATATATATATATATATATATATATCATACTCATCTCATATAAATCATATTAGCCATAGTTCTAATTCATATAGAAAAGAAATTTATTGGGCAAGTCCACAGAAAGATTAGCCATGATACATGACTAAAACATGACTACCATAGACACTCAGTGTTTCTGCCTTCCGGCTTCATCAATACGGGAGGAATCAGCAACGATGAACTAGCGATCCTGAAAAAAGAAAGAAAGGAGAAGCAAACGAGGCACAAAGGCGCCATTTACGCAGCTGGTCCGGCAGTAACACAATTTGAAGCGTTACTACCGAAACCGCCGCAGGGCGTTCCAACACCTCGCCGCTATCACCCTGGCCCAGAGAAAACAATAAACAAAGGAAGTTATCGTGGAAACTATAAAAAAACGAAGAAATATATATAGTTTCCACGATAAAGCTTCCTTTGTTTATTGTTTTCTGACCAGAAAATGATAGCGGCAGGTGTGCTGGAACGCCTCCGCGGCGGTTTCGGTAGTAAATTGAAGTTACTGCCGGACCAGCTGCAAATGGCGCTCTTTGTGCCTTCGTTTGCTTCTCCCTTCTTATCTTCTCAGGATCGCTAGTTCATCGCTTGCTGATTCCTCCGGTATTGTGAAGCCGGAAGGCTGAAGAAAACTGAGTGTCTGCAGGGTAGTCATGTTTTAGTCATGTATCATGTTAACTTTCTTTTTCTTCATTTTATAAATTTCCACGATCGCTTCCTTTTATATATATATATATATATATATATATATATATATATATATATATATATATATATATATATATATATATATTATATACATATATATATATATATATATATATATATATATATATATATATATATATATAGATTTGATATATATATATATATTTGATATATATATATATATATATATATATATATATATATATATATATATATATATATACTACTATATATATATATATATATATATATATATATATATATATATATATATATATTATATATATAAGAGGCTATATATATACATATTGTTAAGATTCTTGCAAAATCTTTTCCTACTTACACTAACTTATCGTTATATTTTGGACAATTAACACTATAGTAAATTCAACCCCAAGATGCACCAAACGTAAACAGAGACATACGAGGCAAGCACGTGAACAGGAACGCTGTAGTAATATAACCAGGACCGCACTAAGGTCGGATATTTCAAATCATAAAATTATTATGTATATTTTTATGATTTTTTTTACTATTGTTTATATTTTATGATGGAAATTTATATTATATAAATGGGTAATTATTGGGGAAAACTGGAAATCGCCCTATTTTCACCAAAATTGGTATACACCCTATTTTGAGGTCGTAGATTACGAATCTGACCAAACCTAACCAACCAGCGGTCTCTTACCGTTTTTCAGAAAAACGGAAAATAATTTCAACATTGAATTTTTCTTCATTTCAGCCCTATAAAGTAATAATTTCACTATATTTTTATTATATCATAGTTTATCTAAAAGCCACACTTGATTGAGGATTGAAAAATGTCCAAAATTTTATTGAAAAACACTTTTCTTAACAAAATAACAAAGAAAATTAAGACCAGATGGAAGTTTGACATTTCATATATTTTTCTTTCTCTCTCCTATGTAATGAGAGAGACAAATATTTAATTTTTCGGGTGATTAGGAATTTTAAATAAATTACCTATTATGAGATCTGACAATAGTTAAATATACCTATATCCACAAAGTTACGCGGAAGAGTTTTAATTACATTGCTTAGGAGGTTGATATTTTTATGTTATATTATATTAAAAAAAGATTAAACCCCTTCGCAAAGAAGTTATATAAAGACTATTTATAAGCACGAAGTTGCATGAAAGAGTTTTGATTGCATTGGTTTCAACTTCTTTGCGGAGGGCGTTAATCTTTTTTATATAATATAACAAAAAAAGATTAACACCCTCCGCATAGAAGTTGTAACCAATGCAAACAAAACTCTTTCGTGCCACTTCGTGGTTATAAATAGTCAGATCTCGTTGGTAAAATACGAGTTATGGGAAGGAGCCGTTCCTCAGGCGACCGCCTTTCGTAATCCCAGAATGAGCGAAAAAAACACGCTAAATTTACGTTCAGCATTGGCAACGTTCCTTTAAATGCCAGAAACACATAACCCAACATTTTCAGATTGTTTACAAATTTATTTTAGCAAATTTTCCTCTATTATGCATAGAATTGGTTAAAAAAGTAACAGAAAATAGCAAAAACCTCATTGTTTATTGAATGCCTAACAAAATATGTGCTAGAAAACCTTAAAAATATGAGAAACTAAGTAAAATTCTATGTTGAAACTATTTTCCGTTTTTCTGAAAAACGGTAAGAGACCGCCAGGAAAAATGTTCAGATTCATAATCAACGACCTCAAAATAGGGTGTATACCAATTTTGGTGAAAATCGGACGATTTCCAGTTTTCTCAATAATTACTTTTAATTATCATCAAACTACATATAATTAGAGAAATAAAGTGATGGGAAGGGGGCGGGAATATTAAAATATTATATTACTCTTTGGTACGACCGATTTTAACAAATTTGGTGTTTTTTAAAAGTGCTTAATTTGTCCTTTAAAATAATTATCTTTTTATTTGGTACTACTGATTTTTTTTATTTTCATTATTGACAGCAATATCTGAATATCGGTATAAATAGGTATCTGTTTCTATAATACTATTTCCAAAAAATGCAATGATGTAAACGTTTTTACATCATTTAAATGACCAATTGCATTATAACATAATTTAATACATTTTAGTTGACAAAAAAGCACTTAGTTTTAACAGGCTTTCGTAGCCTGCTATATTATCCGTTTTAAAGTATAACGATATTTTTTTTGAAAAACTAGTCAAATAAAAACTTCTATTTTTAAACATAACATTTACTAACATTAGATTTACAAAATTTATAATTTTATTAACATTTACAAAATAATAATTTTATATAAAATATATAACTTTTCACTTTTTGTAGTAAGTACGTGTGTACTAATTGTAAAAATATTTTATGCAAACATAAACATTATTTTCTCTATTTGTAACTTGTAACTTGTACGAAGTGATCAACAATTATTATTGAAATAGTTGACTGTTCTGATGTTACTCGCTTGGTTGGGAATAAATTTAAAAAGCATTTTTATTTTATCAAACAGTATTCCTTAACGCGCTATGCAAGCCGACCCTGTAAAAAAATCTCAACGGCCTACCTCAACGGCTCTATGGCTGGCCGGCCAATCAGGGTAGATTTCGCCGCTGGCACGTGCTGATCACGCACTGTGCATTTGTTTATACTGGTGCATTTTGAATTTGAATACAGTTTATATCTTATAAATTACAGCTTATATGCTATTGTGATGTATAAGCTATATTATTGTAAAGTTTCATTAAAATCCATGCGATAGTTTTTTTTTCATCCATACATACAAACTTTCGCGTTTATAATATTAGTAAGGATAAATATTTTGTTTTTGAAATATACAACTTAATTTACGAAAAACTGTCCTTTTGCCCCAAAACTAACTTTCCTGAAATAGCTATAATTCTCTCCCCCCAAGTCTTTTTTTCTGTTTTCTCTACTTAATCCCATTTTTTTCTCTAGAGCCATAATTTCGGCAGCCTGTGCCGCACCTACTCTTTTTTCCTCGGTTGTTAGCAAAGAGTAATTTTCGACAGATGGCACTCAAAGTTTTCTTCTTTTTTGATTTCTATTTTCCCACTTTTTCTTTTGCCTTTCCCCCGTAGTTTAGATGTCGACTTTTCAGTTTAAACAGTTGGCAAGTTGTTCTTGAAAAAGGGGCTTTGTTAAAAGTATAACTTAATAAAATGTGCAGGAAGAAGACGTAAAAGTTATAAGACGTAAAATAACAGTATATGTATTGTTTTATTAGGAGTAAAATGACAGAAGCATAACAGGCCACATTTCTGACATAATAAGTGAAAAGTTTTTGTTTGGTTTAATTTCCCTTCGCTCAATATAACATTTGTTTAATTTTTATACCGGGTATTTTTCAAAAGCGGCCCACCCAACCCAAAAAGTAAGATTTGGTATTTACATGTATGACATAGATTAGGATTGATTGAAATGATAAAATTTATCATTTCAGTCAAATAACTATCTATTCAACATGTTTATTTTTTGGCAATAATGACATGTACTGGCTATTTCCATTCTAAATATCTTGAGAACGGTTGCTTGTAGTGATTTTTACTAAGAGATTACGTAAAAAAATCACGGAAATGTATATTTTTTTCACTCAGTAGTTTTATACAGGTACGGACGAAAAGTTATTACTCCTCAAAACAGTTAAAACACATGTAGGTGGCGCCGCCTACAAATAGGAGTCGTCATATTGACATCAAAACCAAATTTCTCATATTAAAAAACTCCCAGACACCAATTTTCATCCAAATATTGACGTTACTTCAAAAATTATTTGGAAAAAATCGAAATAAAAATGAAACCTCTGCACCCTGTATCTTTGAAACTAAGCATTTTAAGACATACATTTATATGAACTTTTTTACTTATTTTTATCTGCAGAATATGCTGCCGAAGTTTTCGGAATACAGTTCGGACCACCCTGTATAACATTTTAATGTTCTTAGCCTCGTTGATATAGCTATTCTAGTTGTTATGATTATATGATAATTTCAAGTCTGTTATGATTATGGTAATTTTAACTAATATTTGTTTTTCTTTTTCAGGTAAGACATATTGATCTGAGAAGATAACAGGACTCAATACACAGAACATCTTAATTATAATGTTTTCTATTGTACCATATGAATTGGTAAACCAAACTAAAGGTACCTACTATACAGGGTTGTTCACCACATACGACACGGAGTATTGTAGCTAAACGATGAGATTTTTACAAATTGTAAGTTTGGGGTTCGTTGAAGGACTATTAGAGCTACAATTTAAAAATATTTTTACAAGATACAGAGTGTCCCAAATAAATAAAAAATATCAAAGTTGTATTTTTAAATGGAACACCCTGTATATTATTACATTTTTAGTTTCTACGATTAAAATAAAGGTAAATTTGATTAAGGTTTATTATACTTAAACCTTACCGTTTTTGAAATGTTTTCAATTTTGTGAAATTGCAGTAAAAATTTTAAAGCTTCATTTCTCCAAGGGTATCAGTGTTTTTAATACTAAATATTTAGTGAAGTTTATTTATTGATCAGTTATTGTGTTGCAATAATAAAAATAATACGACCTTATACAGAGTGTCTAAAAATTTATTTTAAATAATTATTAACTTCTAACGGCAATAACTTCTTTAATTTAAATAGAATGCCCTGTATATTTTAGGAGAATCAGATGCACAATTAAATTGTCTATCAAATTGTATTATACCATTTTTTACCTATCCCTTCAAGTTTTCGTAGAAAATGTATTTTCTTATAATTTAGACCTCATTTATCAATATATCCATGGAATATTGACATTTTAGATTGTTTTAAAGCAACAAATGTACAAAATGTACAGACTAATACTATCGTTTTTAGCAAAACGATAATATTACTAGCCCATTTGTATACAAAAAGAAAACTATTTAAATCTTTATAAAAAGAGTATACCATTAATTAAATATAACACCATTATTTCCGCCCATATACTAATTAATTACATACTTAATTGTGTTCGTTAATAAATTATTATAAATAAATGTGGATTTGAGTCAGAAATCAATATAATAATAAGTTATCAAATTAAAGTCTCTGTTGTTATAAATAAGCATTTATTAAAAAATGAAATATCATTTTTAAGGTGTTACTTTTTATCACACTGTCTAATGCCCATACAAAATTCAGTTTTTTAGTATTTGGAGCAATTATTATTAATCAACGCAAACAATCAGTTAATGTAGTTTGAATACTGGAATCATATTAATTGGTCCTCTTTAACAAATATTTAAACAGTTTTTTTTATTTTTTAATGAAATAAACGAATTATATCGACAATATTAGCATCTGTACTCTTTAAAAATTTGGTACATCTTTAAAAATAATCTAAAATGTCAATAGTCCATGGGTATATTGATAAATAAGTTCTAAATTACAAGAAAATGCATTTTCTACGGAAACTTGAAGGGATAGATAAAAAATGGTAAAATACAATTTGATAGACAATTAAATTGTGCATCTGATTCTCGTAAAATATACAGGGTGTTCCATTTAAATTAAACAAGTTATTGCCGTTTGAAGCTAATAATTATTTAAAATAAATTTTTAGACACTCTGTATAAGTATAGTATTAGTAGTGTTATTTATTATTTTTATTATTGCAACACAATAACTGATCAGTAAATAAACTTCAGTAAATATTTAGTATTCAAAAACTTTGATACCCTTGGAGAAATGAAGTCTTAAAATTTTTATTGCAATTTCACAAAATTGAAAATATTTCAAAAACGGTAAGGTTTAAGTATAATAAATCTTAATCAAATTTACCTTTATTTTAATCGTAGAAACTAAAAATGTAATAATATACAGGGTGTTCCATTTAAAAAAATCGATAGTTCCCATCGCTAATTTTTTACTTATTTGGGACACTCTGTATCTTGTAAAATTATTTTTAAATTGTACCTCTAATAGTCCTTCGTCGAACCCAAAACTTACAATTTGTAAAAATCTCATCGTTTAGCTACAATACTCCGTGTCGTATGTGGTGAACAACCCTGTATATGTAAAATTTCAATTCTTTTTATTTTAATAAAAATAAAATACGAGTAGCGGAAAAAGGGGCCAAAAAACCCTACATATATGCTTATTCTCTGCATTAAGTTCATCAGACTGAATTGAACAGCCATTCGACGACCGGTTTCGGAATCTTTTTATTTTACCTCAAATTATTTTACTCGTTCTTGGAATATGAATGTTGAGATTTTGAACTCCATAATTCTATTGAGATTATTTATTTGTTAAGTTGGAAATTTTAAGTATAAACTATTAAAAAAAACACAGCTGCATCCATAATAAAAGTTCGGACTATCAAAAAAATAAATAAAATAAAATAAAGCAGCTTGAGAAATAAACTAAACCTGGTCCAATTTTCCTAATTTCTGGGTCGCAGTCGGGAAAAGGTGAACTCGTAAAAATTCCGGGGGCATTTCCCGCACGAAATTAGTCGTCCTAGTGGATTTTCCTTATTACAAAGTGGCCGTCTTTTCGGGATAGAATGGGAGAGATGGGACGTGGCAGATATAGGGATAGGGCGATGGTCGATAAAGTCGGAAGGAAAGTTTGTGGGGATTGCCGGAAAATGACGAAGGAAACGCAGATGGACAGTATCTACGTCTTGTGAAAGATTGCTATATTATTTATATACAGGATGATTTTTTAACTTGACTTTTTGACTAAATTCTGTAGTCGAATATACAGGATGTTACAAATTCGAGGTACGAGCATTGGTATCTCGGAAACCGTAATAGATACGAAGATAGTTAAGTTGGCATAGTTGCGCCTTGGGATGTTGCCAACATGGATTGCTGAGTTGTTTGAGGATTTTAAAGCACAGGAAAAAATAAAATAAATTTTCAAAAAAATTCCGTTTTTTCCAAATAACTCAGCAATCTTTATTAATTTATTAAATTATCAAATATTTAAAACTTTTTAATGGCATCTAGGTGAACATCCCAAGGCGCAATTTTGCCTCAATTTAACCATGTTCGTAGCTATTACGATTACCGAGATACCAATGCTCGTACCCCGAATTTGTAGCACTCTGTATGTGCGTATGCTGTTTAATAAAAAATATCGTATGATCGAAAAAAAAAAACGGCGTCCAGTTGGTTTGGAAATGAAAATCGATAACATTACCCATATAATAAAAATAATTTTACACATGAAATCACATCGATGTTTATTTCATAGCCATCTATGGCGCCGTTTTTTTTTTCGATCATATTGTAGTACCTATTAGAAAATTTTATACAACTTTTCCCATTTTTTAGGTCTGACGTTATCGACAATTTTTTTAAATTTCAATCGTAGTTTCGAATTTTTATTCCTTGCCATTTAAAAAATATTTTATCACTATCACACTAATAATTAACACTATCGTTACCTAATTCCAAAACTTGCTGTTGTTCCATGGCAAGAGTATAAAATCTATCGATACACACTGCTCATTAACGCCGGTTTGAGGCCCGATGAGATCGGATATCTCGTGAGTAAGAGTCGATTTCGCTAAGTCGGAAGGCCCTAGACAATGATATTTGCTGCGGTTCGGATCCTGCGTAAATAAAGTAGGCCCCGTCCAGATTAGTCTTAGCACCAAAAAATAGATATTAACTTAAGATATTTTTGTTTATTTTAAATTTCCAGCAGTTTATTAGGAGTTTGTTGAGCTACAGATACTTTTAAAAATACTTTTCAAATTTTAGGAATTTTTAAATTTTGGGGATCTTCTACCGTCCATCATGAATCGCCTTGTATAAAGCGAGTCTCTAAGGGAAAGATCAAAACACACAGACATATAAATTTAATATACATATATTCGTGGAATGTTAACAGAAGTAACGTTTCCTCTTGCCATTCAGTTTGCCTCTTTTCCTTTGCATATTTTTTATAAAATAACTTTTTAGTTCTGTTTTTATACAAAAAAATTATATAGAGGTACTTTCTACATAGAAATTCTTTAAATAGATAGTATTTTAAGTAATTTAATGGAAAGAAACAATATTTGGCTCAAGAAAATGTTTGCCCTAAAACTTTTAGTTTCGGAAATACAGGGTGTAGAAGTTTCATTTTTACTTCGATTTTTTTCAAACAAGTTCGGATGAAATTGGTAACTGGGAGTTTTTTTGATATGGGAGATTTGATTTTGGTGTCAATATGATTCCTACTTGTAGAGGGCGTCATCTACATATTTTTTAACTGGTTCGTTCAGTGTAACTTCTCATCCGTACCTGTATAAAAATACTGACTCAAAAATATACATTTACGACGTTTTTTACGTAAAAAAGGTTTCTTGGTAAAAATCGCTACGTTGAGATATTTGGAATCGAAATTATTAATACATATGTACAGGGTGGGTCAAATTCGACGCTTTTAAATGGAAACACCCTTTTCTATAGGAGATAGACAAAAACTAATATCGGTGTCTGGAGCTCAATTTTTGTCAAAAACATGATGGTGAAAAACGCATATCGATATCTGTTACCGTTTCGGAGTTACGGGGTGTTTTTCAAAATATGCATTTTTAACAAATCGCTATAACTTTTTGCTATGGAAAATTTTGTATTTTATGAAAACATTTCCAAAGCAACTTTTACGTAGAATTTAATGGTTTAAGTATATTTTTTTAAATTAATATTTTAAGAATTATCAACAGAAAATTTGATTTTTATATGGGACACCCTGTATTTTTTATTTTATTAAAAAAGAATTTAAAATTACCTTTCCAAAAATATAACACACTTGATATTTTGCTCGATTCCTCTTCGAGGTATAGAGTATATAAAAATTCGCCCGCTTTAGATAAGTAGGCTTTGAACGACACCGGCTGTAATGCAAAAAAATTCTAGCTGTGAACATCAATTAAAACGAAAATAATATTTGCTATGAGAGATGCAGAATTTTATAACAATTTAAAATATATTTAACCAACACCAACACATTTAAACTATATCTAAATAACAATAAAAATAAATAGCAAACCAAGACATGAGATTTTGCTACAGGTGTTCGACATATCGACCGTCTTCTGTTATGGACAGACGGGACAGTTTTTGAACATTTCTCGCGGAATTCATTAAATCATTGGAGGTGAAAGATACCCTCTCATAACTGCTAAGTATTTCTAATTATTGTCTAGATTATACGGAAGAATAAGGAACCTTTATTCTTCCGCAAATATATCCATAGGATTAGATCCATGGGCACTAAGTCAGGCGGCCTCGATGGCCAACGGCTGGGATCTTGGTTAGCTATTCAATTATTCTTGAAATTGGCTGCAAAAATTTGCTGATAACTTCAGAACTTCAGCGTTCAGAGGCGGTGCGTCGTCTTCCTGGAAAAATATGTTTTCGAGTTCCATTAAGGGCATATCATCAATAAGGGGTACAAAGCCTACTAGTTAAAACTGGCGAATTTTTAAAAATTCTGTATTTCGAAGGGGACTATAACAAAATATCAAGTGTGCTATATTTTTGGAAAGGTAATTTTAAATTCTTTTCAGTTAATTAAAAATATAGGGGTGTCCCAAATAAAAAATCAATTTTTCTGTTGATAACTCTTAAATTATTAATTTTAAAAAAAATTATACTTAAATCATTAAATTCTACGTAAAAAGGTGCTTTGGAAAAAGTTTTCATAGAAACACAAAATTTTCCATAGGAAAAAAGTTACAGCGATTTGTTAAAAATGCACATTTTTGAAAAACACCCCGTAACTCCAAAACGGTAACAGATATTGTTGTGCGGTTTTCATCATCATATATGTGATGAAAATTGAGCTCCAGACACTAATATTAGTTTTTGTCTATCTCCTATAGAAAAGGGTGTTTCCATTTAAAAGCGTCGAATTTGACCGACCCTGTACATCATTGACATAAATTAAACTTGTTGACTAAATAAATAGTTATTAGACTGAAATCATAAATTTGAAATGTTTTTGTGGCAAAAGTTCAACAGAAACTGTTTTGTCATCATTTTTTCGAAGAAAAATTTATGATTAATTAAAAAAAAAAATAAAAAAGTTCCCAAATTTATCATTTCAGTCAAATAACTATCTCTACTCAACATGTTTATTTTTTGTCAATAATGACATGTATTGACTATTTCCTTCTAAATATTTTGAGATCGGTTGCTCGTAGCGATTTTTACCAAGATATATTTTTTACGTAAAAAATCACGGAAATGTATATTTTTTCACTCAGTAGTTTTATACAGGCACAAACGAAAAGTTATTACAAAACAGTTAAAACACATGTAGGTGGCGTCCCCTACAAATAGGTGTCATATTGACATCAATATCAAATTACTCCTGTCAAAAAAGAGACACCAATTTTCATCCAAATATTGACGTTACTTCAGAAATTATTTGGAAAAAATCGAAATAAAAACGAAACTTCTACAGCCTGTATCTCCCAAACTAAGCATTTTAGGACATACATTTATACGAACTTTTTTAGTTATTTTATCTGCAGAATATGCTGCCGAAGTTTTCGGAGTATAGTTCGGACCACCATGTATATTAAATCAGCATTGTTTCTTTTAAATTTAACGCAAAAAATAAAACATTAATTTTGAACTTATATTTATTTATTTTTCATTTTTTATTTAACAAATTAGAGGGTGGAGGGATAATTAAATATAAAATGTCGTTATTTTTTTAAAACATTTTCTATGAAAAATGAGATCCAAATAAAAATCGTGAAAGAAATGCATGATGCAAGACCTCAAGAGTCTTAGTTTCGGTCTTCCATGATAAATAGTTTGAGCAATAATAGGACAATAACTCTAAGCTGCTACATTGTCAACTGGCTTTATGAGAAGCAAGTAAAACATAAAAATAAAGATGTATGGTAAAAATTTAGCGATGGGAACTATCGAATGAATTAGACTATCGAATGGTTAATGAATGAATGATTTCATCTATCGAACGGTTTTATTCGAATAAAATCATTCATTCATTTGTATACTAAAGCATATGTGACAACCTCGCCGTGCGACTAAATGGTTATCGTTGAGCCACGACTATCGAATGCTTTTGATAAATGAAATTTAGTATTCGTTTGATTTTTGTATGCGTCAGTGCATTATGAGTTCTTCCAAATTTTTATAACTTCGCCGTATAATACTGTGCTATTTTTGCGTTTATTAAAATAGTTAAAATACTAAAATAGTATTTATTTTTAATTTTATTTATTGACGATTGAGTGCATGTGCAGGTGGTCAAAATTTTTCCGAAAATTTGTGTGATTTTCCGTAGTCCGATCTTTCAATTATTTAATTTTATATGGTCTATTTTTTAATGAGAAATTTTGAGAAGTAGCAATTTTTAAGAGAGATGAGATGAACTTACAATTAATTTTAAAAATACATATTTGTATTTTAGATGTTTTAATAATATGAATTAGTTGAACTTAATAATCATATTTTAGTAATGTGGTTAAGTAAATGGGGTTATCGAACTCAAACTATGGGGTGAGAAAACTAAATTGAAAGTTTTATACGTGCCAATTTAAAAAAAAAGTTAACGATGTTTGTATTTTGTTTATGCTAATTCTCTTACATGTAGTTTTTTGCGAAGAAATATTTCATTTATTTTTTAAAGTAAAAGCCAGTAAAAGTAAATATAATTTTTAAATAGTAATATAAAGCACCTAATATAAATAATTTTGATTTCTAATTTTTTATTTATATTTTCGTTCCATTACACTGCATGATTAGAAAATTAATAAATGTTTATATTTCATGATTTTAAAATTTGTTGTTAATATAACAAATTAGTTCTGTAATTATTATTATTCAATAAACCAACGTTGCCAAAAAATTTAGAGACTATATTATTTTTAAATAGGATCTAATATAAATAATTTTGACATCTAATTTGTTGTTTATATTTTGCTAATACTTAAAAAAAATATTTATATTAAATCATTTTAAATTTTGTTGTTAATAGGTATAACAAATTATTACTGTTATTATTATTTATTAAACCAGTCTTTGCTTAAAAACATTAAAAATCATTTTCTTACATCCAAAATAACAAGTATTATTGCAGTGTAACAACAGGATATTAATAAAAAAAAATTCAGAATATATAGACATACTATCCCTAACTAACTAAAGCCAAACAATAATATTCTTTGCTAATATCAACTAATACCAAAATATGGCAACAGCGCCCTTCATAATGTATTTTCTGTGTAAATACTAGCACCTCAATAAAAAAATAATGTGTCCTTATCTATATCTGACTCCGCAAAAAATCAAAGATGCCGGCTTCTTTCATAGCATTGCCACCGACCGCTGTCGGGTTACGTCGCCGGGCGACAACTAAAATTCAGTTAATATTTTATTATAATCGATCCTGACGAATAAATGAATTTCATAAATGAATGAATTTTATAAATGAATGGTTTTTGCTGCCGAATTACTAGAATACAATATTTCAAGGCAGATGACGCATCTATTCGATAATTTTTATTCGAATAGTTTTCAACGAATGTTTTTTACTAACTATCGAATTATTCGAATGAATTGCAACTATCGAATGTTTCGATAGTATTCATTCGATAGTTCCCACTACTAGTAAAAACTAGTCTAAGATATTTTTAGCGTGTAACAGTGGCTCAAAATATTTCTGTTACAATCTAGCAATAATGTTGTCTGAAATGTAAGCACGTGATCGATAACATACAACAATTTTTATTTTGTACGAAGTATAGGTAAGTTTTTTCTCACGAGCCTCTACTGTACTCAAAATGAAATAAGAAGACACAATAACGAACTTATAGTTAACCATCAACTCTACCTCCCCTGCCTTAAGGAATAAACAGGATACCTCATTATTTCCCCACAAATAAGCCCCGTAATTCTTCTAGCATTTACTCTCTTGAGACCCAGTCGACGAGCTCTGTTCTATATTAGGAAGAAGAAAAATATGGAGATAGATTAATCTTTATCTTATTTCATCGGTCGTCGTCAGCATCAGGTTGCTGCGAAACGTCGATTTCGAGGATAAGTAACGGGGAAAGTGGAAAGTCACTGTCGTTAATCTATGGATCTCGAGAGGCTACTGCCAGTATTTCTCCCCTTTTTAATTCCGCAAGATTTGCCAACGCAAATGGGCTTTTCTAAAGTGGATGCTCGAAAGATACACACTCACGTGCAAGTGGATATACATATACTATGTGTGAAAGAAATTTGGACCTAATATATGGGAAAGAAGTTTATTTTAAGTTTCTTAAAAGTTTTTTTTTTGGATTTGGACGATTTCAAAATTTTGGGTTCTCCCTAAGAGGTTGTTGTTAGTTTTTCATCTCATTTGAACAGTGATCTTGCAGTTGACTAAACATAGTATATTAGGAGTAAAAATGACACTTTTTGTGGCAAGGCTGTACGTTTGACAGTCGACATACAGCCGAGGCACAAATAGTTATTTGCGTCTCAAAAGTGGCTCACCCCTATAACTTTTTTATTTTTTCAGATAAAACAACGAGATTTGGTATGTTAGTATATGACATAAATTAGGATTGATTGACGTATTCAATTGTTTTCGGCCACTTCCGGTTTCACCGGAAATGACTACAATTTTTGGTTTTTAAATGGCACCCTTGGTATATTTTTACTTTATTCGATTGAAAATGACACTCCGAATAGAATGACATATCATATGTCAACTTTTGACATTTTCGCATATGGTTTATTTGAAATTGTAACATGGGGTTCTTAACGACAATTTGACTCGAAATACCTAGTGTGTGGTATCAAATTATTCGTAAAAGAATGTTTTTTCCAAATATGCTAATGAGCCACCCTCGTTCCATTTAAAAAAATTGAGATATGATTAAAAATACGATTTGGGCATCTTTTAACCAGCCAGGACAAGACACTAAAAACATTAGATGATAAAATGTATTTTTCCAAGGCTCCTTGCTTAAAAATTAGCGTTTTTAACACAATCATGGCAGTCTAGATTAAAATTTAAAATACAATTTATTTTTGAGCGAATATGTCAACAGTTGACATATGATATGTCATTCGATTCAGAGTGCCATTTTCTATCGAACAAAGTCAAAAAAATACCGAGGGTGCCATTTAAAAATCAAAAGTTGTTGTCATTTCCGGTGAAACAGGAAGTGACCGAAAACAGTTGAATACGTCAATCAATTCTAATTTATGTCATATACTAACATACCAAATCCCGTTTTTTATTTAAAAAAAAAGTTAAGCCACTTTTGAGACGCACCCGGTATAAGTCACGCTGGTAAATGTTTAGCTAGGGGGGGGGGCTAGCTCTCTTTTTAAGCACCTATTGAACAACTTTCTTATGAATTGTTAGTATCAATATTAGTCATCTTTATTTGTATAATAATTATAGTGACTTCTTGATTCTATACTAATTAAAACATTTTATTCTTAAGTGCACTGTTTAGATTTACTTAATAATCGAAATAGTATATTATTTTTATGGTGCCGTGCAATTGCCAAGTCATTATAATTATTACAGACATCTTTCTCTCTCTCTCTCTCTCTGTCTTTATTCCTACAAGAGGAATGTAGTGGTCAGGTGATGTGTGGGGTTTGTCTCCATAATTCCCTGTCTTGTGCTTCATGTACAAGCGTGTGCAGTGGCTTGTGGGTGATCTTTGATAGCTGGTCTATCCATCGGGAGGGTGAGGGGCCTCTTGATCTTCTTCCCGGAACCTTGCCTTGTATAATGAGTTTTTCCATACAGTCAGTATCCCTCCTCATAACGTGACCGAAATATTTAAGTATACGTGACTTTATAGAACTTGAGAGGCGTTCTGTGATGTTCAGTTCTTGCATTATGGATTCATTGGTTTGCAGGGCAGTCCAGGGAATTCTGAGCATTCGTCGCCAACAGTACATCTCAGTTGCGTCAATTTTTTTCATTTCTGACTGTCTCATCGGCCAGGACTCGGAGCAAATGTTGATATTACAGAAATAAAGATGACTAATATTGATACTAACAATTTATAATAAAATTGTTGAATAGGTGCTTAAAGAGAGACTAAATAAAATAAACTGACTTGATTTTACACGAGATCTCACAACTTTTTATAGTGGAAGAATTCTGTTGCGAGACTTGGCATTCTATGTTTTTGATGGGATCTGTATATTTTTATTTCTGCTAGCTACTGCATATCAAAGACACACGAACATTTTCCATTAAATCGACATAATTTAAAATAAATGTAAAATCGAAGGAAAATACATGCACGTATTTGTAATGCGACCTCAACCGAATATCCATCCGTTGGAAATTAAGCCTGAATATCCGTTATCCGGGATCGAAACCTAGAGATACAGGCTCCAAGGACCAGAAAACTATTCCCTCCGCGGCTTGCGAACGAACGAAAATCAAAGAAAATTCAGTTTTCCATGAATTTCCGTCGGGTTTTTTCTCGGTTCGTGGCTGAGAGGAAATCGAAGAGAGAGCTTACAAGTGTCCTTTGTCGAGATTTATCAGATTTTTCTATACATTCTCTGGAGAAAATAGAGGAAAAAAATATAAAAAAGAGTTTTCTCCTTTTTTTTGGACAAGAGATTTTCTGTACATTATATTTTTGTTAAAGTAGATTCAATAAGATAAATTATGGGGGATCAGTGATGATTTATTTGTGTTTTTATTGTCCGCCAAGTAAAACAAGAATCAATCTTTATTTTTAGTGATCAAGGGGACATACTACAATTGGCAATATTGCTAGTATATATAAAGTACTATCTATTATCACAGTTCTGTAATTTTGACAGTGACATACTCACACTCACCGATCATCAGAGTTCTAGGTTACTTCTTGAATCACAAACTTCAAATTTTGAATTAGAGTTTTCTCTGTAAAGAAAGCAACAAATAAGAAATCCCCAAATTTTTTCCTCCTCCTCCTATGTGCCTTCTCTGTTGAGGTTGGCATCAATATGGCATATGACTCTCTGTCCAGAGCGTGATGGACTCTTATGTTACGCAGCCATGACTTCCTTTTCCTCTTTATGCGTTTCCATCGATTTTTCCTTCTATTATCAGCTATATGTCTTCATATTCTGAGTGCCGCATTATGTGTCCAAGGTGGGAAGTCTTTGTGATTTTAATTCTGCCTGTTAGGTGTGCACGAGTTTTTATTTTGTTTAAAAGTGCAAAGTTTGTTATTTTGGAGGTCCAACTTATCCTCAGCATCCGTCGGTACATCCACATTTCACAAGCATTAAGTCGTTTGAGGTCTTCCTGTTTTAGCGTCCATATTTCGCATCCATATTGAAGCTGGGGCCATATGTAGCATTTTAATATTCTTAGCCTCGTTGGTATAGTTATTCTCGGATGGCACAAAAACTTGTGTTGAGCATGTTGAGCAAACCAGCCCTAGCTATTTTAATCCTTCTTCTGATTTTCTTAGAATGGTCTAGCTGGCTGTTCAATTCCCTGTCGAAGTAAATATATCTGTGTTGTTTCCAGTTGGACGCCGTGTATGTTGGTGTTTTCATTGTCTTGCGGATGTCTGTTGAAAATAAATAGTTTTTGTCTTGAAGCTTTTAATCTCTAGACTCATTCTGATCTTTTCTTCTGTCAGTTTGTCCATTAAGGTGCTCGCGCACTTAGCCGAAGCATCGCGAACGGAAGCGGCGCGAAGAAAATCGTAGATTTCCCCCCCGACAAATTTACATTTAGATTGCGCGGCGGCGCAAAGCGAAGAGGTGCGTCGGTCGACGAATTCTCTTCGGGCCAACTAGGAGTCGTTTCTCTTGACGCATCACATCAGTGCGCGGCGATAGGCGGCGAGAAGATTCAAATATTTGTTGATTCTTGCCTCAAATCCCAGTTTTTGCGTTATTTGGTAGGAAGAGGTGCTAAAGTTGGGGCAAACTTCTTGTTATCTTGTCTAAGATCATTAAACAAATGATAAAGTTTACCGTAGGTGTCTCTCTTTTGATTTATATTATGAACCCAGCATTTTTTCTTGTTTTTATCTTCTTCTTCCATAGTGGCAATTAAACTTAGTACAAAAAAGGTCCTCTTCTGATGAACTGCTCATCTACTACACTAGACAACGTACTGCGTTCAAATCATGAACTAAATGACGCCACGCTTTGCCTCAGTGCGCGGACATCAGCTAAATGACGCTTCGTCTCGCGACACTTCCGTTCGCGACGCTTCGGTTAAGTGAGCGAGCACCTTTATAGGGTTTGCAGTTGGTCTTTTTTTTGGAAATTTCACTATTCATTAAATGAAAAATAATGAATTAGAAAAACTAAAGCGTCTAACCTTTACTAGTAACTCACTAGCCATTGGACACGAAGTTACACGAATAAGTTTTGATTGCTTTGGTTTTAACATTTTTTTAAGGATTCTCTGTTTTTTTTTGTTTATTTTGACTGCTTTTAATGTTTTGATATTAAAATTTAATGTCTCAGTCAGATGCTGTATTGTTCGATTAGTTTATATTTTTGTTTCATAATTTAGATTGTTATTAGTTTGTTTATGGAAAGGTTTACTTATTTATTTACCTACTGAACTAGAAGGGTTAGGAGGGTTCTGGAGCACTAGGACCCAACATGGCGGCCGTTTGGCGTCGGTTGATGACCGCTATAGAAGAGCTTTTGAACAGACCCAGTTTGTAACCAGGTCAGTTTCAAACAGAATCTGTTCTGAAAACAAAATCAATGAATATTTTTACATTATCACATCATTATTTATTTACTTACTTGAATTTAAATGATTTGCTTTTTCACTGTATTAAAAATATCTCCTGCAAAATTATTCTACGTTACAAACGAAACTTCTGGGTTCAAAGTTGTCGAAGTCCATAAAGCGAATCAAATTTGTTTAATAAGTGAAATTATTGCCTCCCTCTTTTTAAGTCAATCCCGCAGGACTTCAGGGTCCCAGCGATGCGGCCGGAAAAATAACAAACAAATTAAACTTTCCCGGGGAAACCGGAAAACCTTTGGCGTTTCCAATTCTCCCTGTTTTTCCAGGAAGGGCGAAAAAACTGGGATAATTCTAAGGGCGACAGTTACATTGGATGTGAGGTTGTACAAAATTTGTTCGTACGAACTCTTACGAATTTGTAAGAAGTCGCCAGAAGAAAACAAATTCATTCTTTGATATGTGTGTGATATACAGGGTGTTTTCACTATTTACTGCAATATTTAAAAAAAATATTAAAAGATTATATTTATTAGTAGGCCATGATTGATAATAAAAGAAACTAAAGAATTATTAAAAGTATACTGCTATCTGTTTCTTGTTTTATTTTGAGAGCCACTAATAAATTCTTTATATGTTAGGGAAACTTAACTCTCCACCGCTCTTTGTAAATCTTGGAAGCTATCGCATCGGAACTTTTAAATATTCCTTTAGCTAATTTACGTGAAAAATATACTTTCAGCAAGATGGGGCTTCCCCTCGCAACTTAACTTACAACGAAAATATTAGAATTTTGTTAAATTATTATTTCTCAAATTAATGAATTGGAACCATTGCATGGACCCATATGATGGTCTCCCAGATTCCCGGATTTGTCCGTTCTCGATTTCTTATTTGGGGGATTTTTAAAATATGAAATACCGTATGATCGAATAAAAACGGCGTCAGCGATGGCTATGAAATGAAGATCGCTGTCATTTTATATGTAAATTTATATAGGAAATGCCATCGATCGTCATTTCCAAGCCAACTGGACGCCGTTTTTATTCGATCATACGGTATATCCTGGCAACTAATACAATGTCGAACACTTGGAAAATGCTTTTATACTGTAAGCTTTTAAATATTTGCAAGCCTATCCCGTTATAAAAAAAAAGAAAAATATATTCAGAGATTTAGTGGTAACAGTTAAAAAATAAAATCTTTCAGTCCCAAATAAAATTTGAATATGTGTGTGTATAATTATTTTAGTAAATACCATTTTGATTTTTTGATATTTATCAGTGCCTACTAATAAGAAAATTATACAGGGTTGTTCACCACATACGACACGGAGTATTGTAGCTAAACGATGAGATTTTTACAAATTGTAAGTTTGGGGTTCGTTGAAGGACTATTAGAGCTAAAATTTAAAAATATTTTTACAAGATACAGAGTGTCCCAAATAAATAAAAAATATCAAAGTTGTATTTTTTTAAATGGAACACCCTGTATATTATTACATTTTTAGTAAAAATTTTAAAGCTTCATTTCTCCAAGGGTATCAATGTTTTTAATACTAAATATTTAATGAAGTTTATTTATTGATCAGTTATTGTGTTGCAATAATAAAAGTAATACTACCTTATACAGAGTGTCTAAAAATTTATTTTAAATAATTATTAGCTTCAAACGGCAATAACTTTTTTAATTTAAATGGAATGCCCTGTATATTTTAGGAGAATCAGATGCACACCCTTAATCAAATTTACCTTTATTTTAATCGTAGAAACTAAAAATGTAATAATATATAGGGTGTTCCATTTAAAAAAATACAACTTTGATATTTTTTATTTACTTGGGACACTCTGTATCTTGTAAAATTATTTTTAAATTGTACCTCTAATAGTCCTTCATCGAACCCAAAACTTACAATTTGTAAACATCTCATCGTTTAGCTACAATACTCCGTGTCGTATGTGGTGAACAACCCTGTATATTTTAAATAGGTATCCGGTGGCGTAGAGGTACAGGCTCCCGTCTACCAATCTCAAGGTAGTAGGTTCGAATCCCACACCCGGCATTTCATCAGCCGACTATTTTTATTAAAATACAAATAGTTTGGGTACCTAGGTCGACTCAGCCTTAAATGAGTACTTGGGATTCACAATCCTGAGGTAATAATAGGCGGTTGAAGTGTAGTGCTAGCCCCATTACCTTCCTTGTATACCGAACGGCTCTAATATGGCAAGCTGTACCTTGCTACTCCCAAGGCGTCAAACGCTATATACGGGAGCTATTATTATTATTATATATTTTAAATATTGCAGTAAATAGTGAAAATAAATATGGAGCGATATATATTTTTGAGAAGCTCATAGTAAGGCGGATCATATGATTTATAAATTTACAGGGTGTTGCATTTGAAAAAACATAACTTTAGTTTATATTTACAAAAATATTTTTTTCGTAGAATAAGTATGTTCTTCTACTACGCCACTATATTCTACGTAAAAAGTCTTACAAGAATCAGTTTTCACCTTCTATATATATCATCTATAATAACGGAGATACAGGGGCTGTCCCAAATTGCAAAATTTTCGAAAAGACCCTGTAGCTCAGAAACGAAGAGAGCTATGAAAATTTTGTTGACAGCATCTTCCGTTTGACAAAAAAGTGGCACAGGTTTGTGCAAACCGCACCCTTCTATCTTCACGAATAACGGATATACCATATGATTTCAACTAAAATGGGACACCCTGTATATGTTTTATACATTCCAGATTCCTACTACAAGCGTTAATCCCTGTTTGCTTCATTATATCTTAATTTCGGAGCCGTCCGGGTTTTGGATAAATTAAAACCGGCCCACAATCCGGGCAATATTTTTATATTAAGCGTTTCGGATGGCGGACCTTTGCGCTTTACAAAGGAGTTAATGGTTCGCCAACTTCCAACATTATTCAAAAATTAATATGCACCGTATCCTGTTAGTTGCTGCTATATACGGTATTCTTATTAACGTTTGATAAAAGCAAGTTAATTACTATACGTTGCGTTGACTAGATTCTGTTTTGTGTTTTAAAGTTTGCGTTTTTGCAATTATTGTAAAAAATATACAGTATGTTCCCGGATTATCTTTACAAGAGGAAAACCTTTTTTATTATTGACATTTTGAGATAAATGCATTCATAAAAATCTTTATCACAAAAATCAAAACGCGTTTCTGTGGTAATAAAATTTTGTCTTTCTTAAAATTGCCTTATACTCGTATCTCTCAAAAATAGTAGATAAAATAGTGCTTTAACCCAAGGGTAGATTAAAGGATACTTTAACAGCGAGGATAGCTTAAAAACTTTATTTCTTCTCGCACGTTTTTTAATTGCTTCCATTTTTGAAAATTTTTGTATTCCTTTTCATAATTTATTCGGGATTTAAATGGAAGTAGTTTGGATATGGCGTTTGTCGCCTCAGCCTGAATATCTGTTGGTAATTTACTTATTTCGTTTTGAGCCATTTCTGGCTCCAATTCAATCAGTAATCGACACGAAAGAGAATTAAAAAATATTGACTCAAAACTGACAACTAAAGAGACAGCTTCATTTATATGTCAAATTACATAGAAACCAACGCCAACCCAGCACAATATTTTTTCTACTCGTAATAAATTCCTTGTAATAATAATTTCTGAATATTTTTTTAAACGTAACTCGCTATGGAAGAAAATGTTGTTTTATACACGACGATAAAATTGCATTATCGTCTCCCGAAATTAATCTTTTCGGTCGACTGTATAAAAAATAACTATAGTTTAATGCCAGGAAAGGGTGATCAAAAAATTTGAAACTTTAACAACAGCAAAAAATATGACGTTAATCAAAATTAATTATAACTAGTAGTGGAAACTATCGAATGAATACTATCGAAACATTCGATAGTTGCAATTCATTCGAATAATTCGATAGCTAGTAAAAAAACATTCGTTGAAAACTATTCGAATAAAAATTATCGAATAGATGCGTCATCTGCCTTGAAATATTGTATTCTAGTAATTCGGCAGCAAAAACCATTCATTTATAAAATTCATTCATTTATGAAATTCATTTATTCGTCAGGATCGATTATAATAAAATATTAACTGGATTTTAAGTAAGTCGCCCGGCGACGTAGGTTTCTTTCAGAGACCTGACACCGGTCGGTGGCAATGCTATGAAAGAAGCCGGCATCTTTTGATTTTTGCGGAGTCATATAAAGATAAGGACACATTATTTTTTTTATTGAGGTGCTAGTATTTACACAGAGAAAAATACATTATGAAGGGCGCTATTTACCATATATTGGTATTAGTTGATATTAGCAAGAATATTATTGTTTGGCTTTTAGTTAGTTAGGGATAGAGTATGTCTTGATATGTCTATATATTTTGCATTATTTTTTATTAATATTCTATTGTTACACTGCAATAATACTTGTTATTTTGAAGTTTGTAGGAAAATTATCTTTAATGTTTTTAAACAAAGACTGGTTTTAATAAAAAAATAATAATAACAGTAATAATTTGTTATACATAGTAGCAAAATATAAACAACAAATTAGATGTCAAAATTATTTATATTAGATCCTATTTAAAAATAATATAGTCTCTTTAAATTTTTGGTGTAAGCAACGTTGGTTTATTAAATAATAATAATTACAGAACTAATTTGTTATATTAACAACAAACTTTAAAATCATGAAATATAAACATTTATTAATTTTCTAAGCATGCAGTGTAATGGAAGGAAAACATAAATAAAAAATAGAAATCAAAATTATTTATATTAGGTACTTTATATTACTATTTAAAAGTATAATATTTACTTTACTGGCATTTACTTTAAAAAATAAATGAAAAAAAAAACTACATGTAAGAGAATAAATAAAATACAAATATCGTTAACTTTTTTTTTTAAATTGGCACGTGTAAAACTTTCAATTTAATTTTCCTCATCCCTATAGTTTGAGTCTCCCGATAACCCCCATTTACGTAACCACATTACTTAAATATGATTATTAAGTTCAACTAATTCATATTATTAAAACATCTAAAAATACAAATATGTATTTTTAAAATTAATTCTAAGTTCATCTCATCTCTTAAAAACTGCTACTTCTCAAAATTTCCCCATTAAAAATAGACCATATATACCATATAAAATAAAATAATTGAAAGATCGGGCTACGGAAAATCACACAAATTTTTCGGAAAAATTTTGACACCTGCACTGACACACGCACACAATCGTCAATTAAAAAAAAACTACTATTTTAGTATTTAAAATATTTTAGTAAAACCCAAAATTGGCTGCAGTATTTATAAGGTGAAGTTATAAAAATTTGGAAGAACATGTACTGACGCACACAAATATCAAACAAATACTAAATTTCATTTATCAAAAGCATTCTGATAGTCGTGGCTCAGCGATAAAGGCATTTAGTTGCACGGCGAGGTTGTCACATATGCTTTAGTATACAAATGAATGAATGATTTTATTCGAATAAAACCATTCGATAGTTGAAATCATTCATTCAGTAACCATTCGATAGTCTAATTCATTCGATAGTTCCCATCGCTAATTATAACCCCCTATCAAAGAATGAAATCTAAATTATATTACCATAGAAACGACTTTTGATTTTTAGGACTTCTTTAGGAAAAATCAACAATAATTTCATGTTTTCTTTAAATTTCTCTAAAACGGTATGAAAATTTGAAAACGGGATTAACCATTTTAGAACAAGCAAAATTTTGAATGCAGAATGCTTTTTTCTCAAAATAAATAAATAATAAATTTATCATAGTAAAACAAAACAGCAAAATACGAACCTGTGAAAGCTTTTGTTATCATTTTTGTTGTAAAAGTAAGAAGAAGAAACATGCTATCATTTTTGTTATAAATTTCAAGAAACATATAGGGGGAGTGGTATATACAGGGACGTTTTTTTACTTTCTTTATTTAAAAAAACATTTTTCCCACTTCATGGCCAACAGTATTTTTTTCAGTTTAGAATTACAATTTCCTTTCAATTTTCCCACCAATTAAGAAAAGCTGTTGTACCTAACTCACAGAAAAAAATATGTCCCTGGATATACCATGTGTCCCTATATGTACCACCCTATGGTCCATAATGGGACAGTTAAAAAGTTACGGAAAAATGGCATAGGTAGTTATTTGTTTTAAAATCCTAGAACGGAAAAATAAAGAGTTAAATATTTACTAAGAAACTTTATTTGAATCATTAAACTGAAAACACATCTGATCCGTTATAAATACCAAACAAAAATGATAACTAAATGAAAAAAATCGTAACACATTACTGGATATTAAATTCCGAAAAGTTAAAATTAAATTTAAGTTGTTTTGCCACCTACCACAACTGGTTAGGGTAGCTTGCATACAACATCCATTTTATTGACAATATCTTCATCTTTTTTTTCAGGAAAAAGAAACGTGAGCTCTGAAGATTTTCTGAGAAAATTCACAAAGTATTCTTCAGAGTCCACTGCATCTATCTGACCAACAAAACGCTTAATACTTTTCTTCAAAGGATATTGAACCAAAACAAAATTTGAGATTTCTATTTTCGGAATTTGAATATCTTGCATGTCACTATCAATGTCATCACATGAATCATCGTCCACAATTTCATCTTCCACGTCGCTTTCACTTGATGATGACTCCACGAAAACTTTTTTCTTTACACTACGGGCTTTGTGAATCCTTTGTGGTTTTGGCTTTGCATTCATGGCAGCTAACAAAATCACGTCAGTGGTATATAGTGGGATTGTCCCTATATATACCATGTTTATTTCAACAAAATTTGAATAAATAATTTAAATAAATAATAACAAACTGAACTAACTTATATAAACTTACCTTTAGTAACGGTATCACTACAGCCTGTATCAATTTTAGAATGTTTTGCAAACTAGAACCGAAATTACACAGGATTTTACCTGAGTAAATAAATAACATGCAGCACACCAACAAGTTTATTTTTTGTTCCTGGAATTTTCGTGCCTGTCTAGCGAACTAAACTTTATTATCGACAAAGAAACCTTTATTTTTGTTTGTTATACCCCGAAATATTTCTCCAATTATTTAAAAGATGGCGACTAGCGCCTCTGTCCCAGTATATACCACGTCCCACTATGTACCACTCTCCCCTACTTTCATCCTTACATCATAGTCTTACAAGATTCAAGTACGTAAGACATCTACATCATAGTCTTACAAGATTCAAGTACATGTTTCTACAAATAGACTTTGTAGATTAAAAATGTAACCAAAACAAAAACTTAAAGGCCTTAAAAAAATTCCAAAAAAACTCTATAAAGCAGAATTTTTTCAGATTTTAAGTCATTGTTCAGTCTGGATTAATAATTTTAACCCAAGATCAAATCCTAAACAAATCAAAAAGTATTTAATGCGAAAAGGCTTCTGTGTTATTACAGGATCGTTAAGCAGATTAAACTATTAGAAGCCATTTACAACATCAAAGACTTGCCAAATTAAAGCCTTACAAAAATATTGGGAGATTTAACTCTTTTTATTTTAATCTGATAATTTTGTTTGAAGAATATTTTTTATTTTTATTTTTTGTTTTCACATAAGTTTTTTAATGTTTTAGTTTTCTTTCTACTATACATATAATAGGAAATGTATCTTATCACTATCTACTATACTGGGTGAGTTGTCTACGATGTTCTCTATGGGTATCTCGCAAACTACTGGAGATAGAGAGTCGGCTAAATGGGGAAAGAATTGCAGTTTTGTGGGGTCATAAATATGCGCCTTTTGGATTTTTGAAAAAGTTTATTGCTTACTAGAAATTAAAAAAAAAACAAATTGCGGCTATTTTAAAAATGCTCCCTAATTTCATTATAGGCTATTTTAAACAAAAAGTTTTCAGATAAATGTTGTAGATAACCACATCCTTAATGAGACTGTGTTCTCCGTTTTTTTCTAAAGCCTGTCATTTTTGACATATGACACAAACATGTTTTTTTTAATGGAAACAATAGTTGAAAAATTACTGAGTTATAGCCAATTCTTTTTTTTGACTAAGTTCACTTAGTTGGCATGTTATTCTTATTTTATTATGATTTAAAACTTATAAAAAGAGAGAATATATTAAACGGGTTTTTACAATTTACATTAAACAAATTAAAACTTAAAAAACTAATATCACTACATACACTTTAAGTTATTTTAGCAAATGTTCAAAAAATACAGCGATCTTTATTTCCAAGCCATCCCTGACATCGTTTTTTCCGATCGCATGGTACAATCTTTGTTACAAAAACCTTTTTGGTGATTATAATAATAAAATATAAACCAGTTTATAAAAATAATATACCCATTTGATTCGTTAATTTTAATTAAAAATAAAGTATAAACAATTTTATTCATTGAATGTTTGGGGGAAATTTTGGATTCCCTCGTATCTTAGTTGAAGGGGAGCCAACTCCCCCTTCTCCCCTATACCCCAGGAATGCCAAACATTCATCACGTAAAGGGGAGCAGCTGGGGAAGACAAAATTCCATCGTACAGAAGACTATCGATTTCAAGTTATTAGGCGACTTTGTCCTGCCCAATTCAACGCCGAAGAAATATCGTAGGCTAGACGCAAACGTACAAAAACAATTTATTTCCAGTATTGTTTGAGATGATTTGTATCGTCTCCAGTGTGTTATCAAGTTACAGGGTGTTTTATTTTCTCGGGTTTTATGGGTTTTCTCGTTTATCAGTAGAGGTATAAAGATGCGGATATATCTTTTTATATTTAAGAGAAACGTCAATCGTACCATACGTAGTTATGAAAAGAAAGAAACTAAGTTGATGAATTAGCGAATTTGCGACCAGAAATGTTTCTAAATTAATTCTTCTAGCGAGTTTATCGTTGCTATTAATTTACGTAGACGGGCTTTTTGCGGGAAACATGCCGTCGACGCCTGAATATTTCACAGTGGAAAATGCACGGCGCGGGCAAACTTTAATGCGTTTTCTTTGCTAATTATTCGGTTTTCTCCTTTTGGACGGAAATTGTGCAGTTGCTGAAGTGCCCAGCGTTAAAGTGATACCTTATTTTCTATTTTCTGGTTTTCCTCCGCGCTATCCAGTTCCAGTATTGTAAACGTATAATAAAATATTGACTCTAAGTTGGACATTTCACACAACTAAGGGAGAGATTCTGAGTATAATAAAGAAAAGGAAATTGGCATACTTTGGACATATTCTCAGGAACGTCAAATACCATCTACTACGCCGTGTGTGGTGATGCATCGTCGTTGGAAACAGGAAGTCCCATGGAAATTTTGAACTGTCCAGATATTGGTTCCTCTATTGATTCTATAGCAAAGTCGTAAATAGATTTTTTTAAGGTCTACGTTTGGTAAACACACACGCCAAATTTGAACAATTTTGGACAAGCCAATTTTGAGTAGTTTCAGTGAAACTAAATCAATTTTTAATTTAAGACTGAATAGGTAACAATCAAACACCAGTCAAAACCGACATACTTTAAGTTGTCCTAATTTCCTCTGAATATTAAAATTAAATTACTTTTGACAATGATAAAATCATAGTTTGTTCATCTTTGTTCTAAGGTATGTCAGTTTTTGACTGGTGTTTGATTGTTACTTGTTCTGTTTTAATTTAAAAATAGATGCATTCTTTTTTGAAATACTCAAAATCGGCTGGTCTGAAATTGTTCAAATTTGTATGGAAGAGACGTCTAGGCAGAAGACAGATATTGTGAATGAAAAACATAAAAGAGATTAGACAGGAATGAAGGTTCACGTCAGAACCCTAGATCATATACATATACTTACGTGGATAAGTAAATCACTATGGAAACTGTCGCAAACATATCAACGACTTCTATTTATCTTCATTTTTGTTGCACACGCGGTGCTTCTACTCTATCTATCCTTGTCGAGGACCTATCGTCTGCGCGCCAAATTTGGACATTAATTTTAAAAAATTAATTTGTAAAATGTTTATATTTTAACAATAAATTGAATTTTTACGGTCACAAAAATTAAATTATATAAAAAATACATTTAGCCGTTCCGTATGAATATCAATATTCTTAGGAAATCTAACGAGAAAGTATGCATGTGGCAATATAAATAAAAGAACAACTGAATACTTTAGCTGCCTATGAAAAGATAATTCAGGGACCTTGATATCAGAACTTTCACACACTAAACACTTTCTAGTTTATGAATATTTAAAAAGTCTAACGAAAAAAAAATAGAAATATAATTGCACAAACTTAAAATTAACTTCTCACTGAACACACTTGCATCCTTGGCTATATGTATAAAAGCGGTCGATAAAAGAATAATTAATACAATTTTTAAATTAAAAAACGCAAAAAACAAGCGTCGTTACACATTTGAAATAAGATTATGACAATATGTGAATATGATGATAATGAAAAGTTGGTTTCCATAACTATATATAATTTGTACTTTCTAAACCGTATAAAATTGTGATTATTTTGGAAATACATGCAACTTTTAATGCGCATGGGCACAAAGTAAGGTCCTCGAGAAAGACAAACCTATTGAACGTTTCATAAGTGCAATAAAGAAGGTTTGAAATTGGCATGTCGTGATGTTGGAGAAATATTTTTTAATGCTAAACTTATGGTGTTGATTTATCCACGTAGGTATATATGATCTAGGGTCAGGACAGTAGAGATATGAGAAAATTTCGATGTAACGTATGATCGAAAAAAAACGGCGTCCAGTTGGCTTGAAAATGACGATCGATGACATTTCCCATATAAAATGACAGCGATCTTCATTTCATAGCCATCGTTGACGCCGTTTTTATTCGATCATACGGTATTTATTGCCAATCTTCGTTGAGAAGAGGCACCTGAAGAAGACACAACGTTTTGATCAGATGAATTAGTGTGTACTAATCTAAATCCTAAAACTACTGATAGAGGATCTAATGTTACATTTACCAGTGATGAGAATGCCAGCTTTGGTATTTTTTTAGTGGTTAACGTTTTGTGGAAATATTTGGGTTGCTAAAAAATTATTTTGACGTTTAATGATAAAGTGTGAAAGATACATCAGAAAAGATACGTCATACTAAACTTTATGGCACGAATGGTTAGCGTCTCGGAACACTCAATGATGAAGTGTTCTGAATGTTTTCTGATGTGTCAGTGATACATGTAACGAGAGACAAACGTTGTGTAAAATTTTAGAACTATAGACAGTGACACTTAAATATATATCATTCGATTCTGTTTCATTTGTTACTTTTTGTGTTGTCTGTTTTTGATTTTTTAAACCTACAATATTTTATTTTTTATTTGTATTATTATTCTGTTTTATAGTAACTATGAGAGTATTATGATTTTGATAAAACATAATACTTATAATTAATCACTGTTTACAAAGCTTTAAGACAAGTATTAACAGGAGAACAAGCATTAAAAAGGAAACAGAAAAAAAAGGTAAGTATCGTTTTAATTTTAGCCATTTCGCTAACTGCTCGTTTTCCGACCAGCCTCCGCAGAAAAAAACAAGAAGACCGAATAATTAGCAGGGAAAAACGCATTAAAGCTTGGCCGTGGCGCGCATTTTCCTTGCTAAAATATTCAGACGTCGACGACAACGGCATATTTCCCGCGAAAAGCCCGTCTGTGCAAATTTATAAGGACGATAAAGTTCGCGGAAAAATTAATTTAGAGACATTTCTCGCAGTCCTGGAATTTGTTTTATTTTTAGGATTTTTTCATAATTTCGTATTTTATGATACACATTTTATTATCAATTTTTACTACCGATTTAGAATATAGCCGGTGACAATAAAATTATGGTACAGTGTTAGCATTATATTTTGTCCCACTTTTAACAAGATTTGCTTTTTTTGGGCTGAAACGTTTATTTAAAAAATCAAAAGAGTTTTTCGTCAAATTTTAATATGAAATACCAAAATTGGCATTTAGTTATGGCATTTACTTTTAAATATTAAAATATGTGGAGAGAAACCCACACTTTTTAAGTGATATCTGTTTGAAGTACACCTACTCTCGGACAAATATACCGGGTGGAGTATTGTCGTTGGAAGCATTGGAAATTGTATACAAATTCTGATCTGTTTTAATATTGTGTATAATAGTTTTAATATATATGTCTTTGTTTGTGTGTGTTGAATACACAAGTCAAATGTGAACAATTTGAATTAAGCCGATTATAAGTAATTAAGAAAAACTGCATCTATTTTTAAATTGAAACTGAACAGGTAACAAGGCAAAACCAGGCAAATGCCTACATATCTTAAACTATGATTTTGTGAATGGTAAATTGTATTATCTATACGTTAGGAATTTGCTTAATTGAAAGAAGTTTTAAAATACAAAATACATTTTGGGGACACTAACTGTAGGTATTATAACTCCGTAGTGTGGACAGCACAACATATTATATTTGATAACAGTAAAATTACGATTACCATGATAGTTTTGTAAAAGTTTTACAAATAAAATTTGCATCAAACAGAGCGTAGACTATGGGCTCGTGTCTATAGAACATCGACTTTTGATGCAAAGGAAATAGTTGAAGTTATAATATTTGCGAAAATAGATGTTAATATTCCTGAATAACCTCTAAATATCAAATAATTTTGCTTTAATATATAAAATTATATTGATTCTTCATTGAAATTTATCGAATTAACTCATAGTTGACTGGTAAACCAAGTAAACTGTGATGTTATACTTAGATTTTGTTTTAAACGAACAAAACCTAGCTGCGTTACCTAATTTTCCCTATCTCTAATTAATTAATAATAATCCCATTTAATGCAAACTGCTTTGCTAACACTGTACAGTAGTATACAGGGTGGCGCCTCTCATACGACACGGAGGCTCCAAGGAGAACTACAGTTTCTATTGAAATGAAATTTTGTGAGCATATATAGGTGAATTTAGAGCTTTTCTTAAAAATATAGAGAGTTCTGCAGGGTGTCCCCGAAAAAAAATACACATTAAAGTTGTGTTTTTTGTAATGGAACACCCTATATATTAATTGATTTTAGGATTCTAGGAGAAAAATAAAGGTCAGTTTCATTAGAGAAGTATATGAAATGCAAGGTTTTTGACATTTAACATTTTCAAAAAATAAAGAATAATTTTTAAATTTTAATAAAAACTACATATACTTGAATTTTCCTGGTATAGCCTAATATGTAGTTAAAATAACTATTGTATTTGCAAAAAGTTGAGTGAGTCAAAATTAATACTGAACATGGTCACCTTTAAAAGCAAGTTACTCTTTTATTTTAAATGGAACTCCCAGTATATTATTGCGAAATTCAATCGGGAATTCAGGTCTCTTCAAAATACTACTAAGGTTGCCTACCCATGAAACAAAGATTTTTCTAGATATTTTCATTTTTATTATTTAGTCTCAGTAGATTTTTATTATTTGATAAAATCTGGGTGACTGTGATATGTCTGACGTTACTTCAAGATAGCTGTCACATTAGTTCAACTTTAACAACTAGTTATAAATTATTAATATTTAATATTAATTATTTTATAATTTCTACATGATTATATCTATTTACAATTTTCCTATTGTAAAATTGATACGCCTTTTTTGTGTTCTGCAATGTCCATGTATGTTTTATTTGTAATTTTAATGACGTATTTTTTTTTAATTGATTGGTATTGTATGATACTTTTTATTATTTGTATATTTTTTGTGCTTTAGTTTGTTTTGTAAATGTTTTGTCGATGAAGCTATTTTGGCTTTTTGTACAACAAATCGTTATTTATTATTATCATTTTGTGTCGGTTAAAATAAAAAAAATTCTAAGACATTTGACGAAAATGGAAATTTATTTTACATCAGAGAAAATTGATTTGATTCTATTAGTTGGTGACTGCAGTGTGTATTCAAAAATTAATAGAATGTGTAAATGCTCCAGATTTATCTAGTCTCTACACTAAACTAGCCGTTTTTGGACTAGACTCTATACACTTTTTTATGGGGGTATGTTAAAGACAGTGTTTCAAAACTCGACGAAAAGTTGTCGACAACATGAGATAAATGATTGTGGCTGCTTTTCGAAATAGAACTCCACATATGCCTTTTAACATGAAAAGATCTTTTGAAAAGAGATTATTTTTTATGCAGTGAACAGGACAGGAAGCATTTTGAGCATTTGATTTCGTCTAGTTAATTTTTGTCACATAATTATACCTTTATATGAAGTTTTAATTCTGTAATAATTAAAAATTATTTTAAGCGTTTATTTTCTTATTACCCATGAATATTTTACTTTGCATCCTTTAATTTTTGTTAAATTAACAAAAGGTATACCTAAAACTAACAAAAGATATACCACAGTCGTCTAGATTATATCAAATAATAAAGGTCTACTGACGCAAAATCATAAAAATGAAAATATCTAGGAAAATCTTTGTCTAAGGGGTAGGCAACCTTAATAGTTTTTTAAAGATATATCAATTCTCCATTGAATATCGGAATAATATACTGGGTGTTCCGTTTAAAATAAAGGAGTGACTTTTATGTGACCGATGTTCAATATTAATTTTGTCTCGCCCTGTGTAGCTATTTGGGTCAAATTTTACAAGGTAGCATACAATTTAGGTAGCTGTTATTGAAATTTAAAATTGATTCTTCATTTTCACAAAATGTGAAATATGTCAAAATCCTGACATTTTAGGCATATGCTTCTTCAATAACACTCATCTTTATTTTTTTCCTAGAATTCCAAAATCAATTAATTATATAGGGTGTTCCATTACAAAAAAAAAACAACTTTGATGCGTAAATTTTTTTGGGGACACCCTGTAGAATTCTCTATATTTAAAAAAAAAATGCTCAAAACTAACTTATATATGCTTCCAAAATTTCATTTCGATCTTCATGGAGCCTCCGCGTCGTATGAGAGGCGCCACCCTATACAGGGTGTCCCAGAAATAAGTGCAAATATTTTAACTGGTAGTATAGTTCAACCCCAGAAACACGCCTATGAGGTTTTTTTTGCGAAAAAAAAATGTTGAAAATTTAAAATTTTTCTTGACATTTTCCGGGAAATTTGAAAAAACTTTTTAGTGCCACTTGTTTATTCACCTAGATTTCTCTACGGTGTATCTAAACCTTGCAGTGTTGCAACCTCCTATGTTATCCACATTCTACATAGTTCTACATTTATAAATTCATAGAAAAATTTCTACTCAAAAATTAGGAATGTTAAATTTTTATCAGTGCTCATTATTAATATTTATTATAGAAAAAAAAAACACATTAATTATTTTTAGTACTTACCCTTTCAATGAAAACTTAACAAAAACCACCGAAAATTAACTAAAACATTACGTTTATGATGTTTACGAAAATGATTCATCATATTATTCACAACCAGGTCACAAAAAGAAATTCCTAAAATGTTTATCGTAATTAAGAATTCAATATTTGTTTTCTTTCATGTTTCTCTGTTTTATTTGAACCAATTTATTGTAAATCAGTTTACAAAACACCTTGAAAAGCGCACATTACTTTGAATACCGTCACTTATCGCCACTTTACGAACTACTTTCTATCTAAGACATGTTTCACTCAACAATTTTAAATACGTATTTTGTTTTTTCGCTATTTTTGCGATGTATTTTGACAGCCCAAACGTCGCGCGTCGGCCAAGAGTGCCACGTGTGAACTGGTCCTTTGAGCCGCGCCGTCGTGGCAGGCTTGCGTCAGACGACGATGTTAAGCAACGTTGCTGTAGTTACAACAATTTCAAATTCAAGACATTCGAAGCAATCAAATTTGTATTAAATTTTAAAAATAAAACAGAGAAACATGAAAGGAAACAAACAAAACGAAAATGAATTGATTATTCATCGGGTTGTTTTCGATATATTGAATTCTGAATTACGATAAACATTTTAGAAATTTCTTTTTTGTGACCTTATCAATAATCAATTCATTTGTGTTTTGTTTGTTTCCTTTCATGTTTTTCTGTTTTATTTTTAAAATTTAATAAGAATTTGATTGCTTCGAGTATCTTGAATTTGAAATTGTTGAAACTACGGCAACCTCGCATGACGCAAGCTCGACACGCCGGCGCGACAAAGAAGTAGTGAGCAATTACCAACCAGTGATGCGTGGCTGTCTTGGCCGACGGTTGGGCTGTTGACGGAATTGTCGAAATACATCGAAAAAAATAGCGAAAAAGCAAAATACGTATTTAAAATTGTTGAGTGAAACATGTATTTTCTTAGATTGAAAGTAGTTCGTAAAGTGGCGGTAAGAGACAATCATTCTCAACATTTATTCATTCAGAAAGATATTCAAAGTAATGTGTAATGTGTGCTTTCCAATGTGTTTTGTAAATCAGTGGTTCAAATTGTGATGAAGCCTATATGAAAATAATGTGTTAAGTTAAAAATGGGGACTGTTATTTTGGCAATTTTTATAATAGCACGTACAAGTAAAGCAGCACAATGAAGTGTATTTTAGTTAAGTGTGTATCGAAAAAGAGAACTGTCGCAGTTACATCGATCTGTCATAAGTATCTTTTTTAATGTTGGGTAAGTTTTTTAATTTAACTTTTAAACATTTAACTTTTAATTTATTTTATGTAATAATATCACAATTTTAAAAATGTAATGCATCTCTGCAAACTCCTCAGGTGTTGTGATTTTATGACTTACTTGTAAACATATACTTTCTTGTCCATATGGCAACCCACTGCGTCGAATTAACTGAAATCCGGGCTTGATCCGGGTAATTGGATGTAGTTGGCAATATCTGCCGGCGGTTCTCAAAATGTTGCGATTATTTTTTTAAATTTTCAAAGTTAAATAACTCGGTTATTTTCAATTTATTTTAAAAATGGTAAAGAGAAAATATGTTTATTTTGACCAGATCTACCACCCCTGAAAATATCTGCACTCATTTCTGGGACACCCTGTATATTAGAAACTTTCATTATTTTTTCAAAGAGACATCTAAGCTTTTTTTTAAAACTCATTTTTTATTCCTTCAAGTTACTTTTAATAATAAAAAATGCGACACTACCAAACCTGCTATTTTATTTACATCGGTCACGTCCTGTCCCAACCGCAAAACAAAAAATAAAAAAAAACAAATTTTAGGGGTTAATATCGGACCGTTTTGTTTTATTCCTTCGTAGTTTTTACGATGCCCGTGCTTTTATTGTTCCCCGTAAAATTTTTTGGCCCTTTGTTGTTTTGGCGGTGGGGGGACTCCCCCTTCGTGAATGGGAAGGGATTCAATTAGGGCGTTTTTGGCAGAGGCAACGGTTGAAAATACGTGATGAAATTTTTAATTAATTTAGAAGGGCGGCTGGAAATAAAGGTGGGGAATATGTTTTCAAATAATTCTTTACGAGGCTAGTGAAAAGCTTTAGCTAAATTACAGCCGGTTTTAACCTGTCGAAGAACTTGCAAATGCATACAATATTCACTTATTTTAATATATGTATATTTTGTTCACATATTAGAATATGTGAATATTGTACGCATTTACGAGTACAAAGGAATGGTTATTAGGGTACTTGGTGAAGCAGTTCAGCTCGCTGTGCGGCGATACTGAAACACTTTTACATACAGGGTGAGTTTCCTACGATGTTCTCTATGGGTATCTCGGAAACTACTGAAGATAGAGAGTCGGTTAAATGGGAAAAGAATTGCAGTTTTGTGGGGTCATAAATATGCGCTTTTCAGACTTTTGAAAAAGTTCATGGCTTACTAGATATTTCGAAAAAAACAGATTATGGCTATTTAAAAATTTTCCCTAATTTCATTATAATCTCTTTTAGACAAAAAGTTTTCAGATAAAAGTTGTAGATAATCATATCCCTGATGATTTTGTGTCGTCCGTTTTTTTCTAAAGCCTGTCATTTTTGATATATTATACACAAATATACGTTTTTTTTAAATGGAAACCATAGTTGGTCATGACATCATAAAAGCGCCATTTTAAAGCTTTTCAGCGATATAAACTATAATATGTTTTTTTCACAAAATTACTGAGTTATAGCCAATTCTTATCTTTCTTGACTAATTTTACTAAATTAGCCACGGAAACAAGTTCAATCGTCGTTGCTCTTAGAAATGTGAAACTGTAACATCCAAACTTTGCAAAATAAAATAAACAAAAATTGTAAATATGAATTGTTCAAATGAAGAAAAGCGTGTAGGATTATTGGTTAAATTTTTCTTGGCCATACAGTTTCGAGGATACGTTGACCGGTGAACGTTACCAAACGTTACTGACGTTTTTTAGAGAACGGTTTTCAAGACATTTTAGAAAATTTAAATTTAGATACTCGCGCATTAATAGAGTGGTTCTAACATGACTTTCATTATGCCCCCCCCCCCACAATGAAAGAAATGTTAAAAATTATTTATATCATAATTATGTAGACTCAGGATGTAGACTCATGAGTCTCGTCGATCACCTGACATATCCATTTTATATTTTTTTACGCAGTATGGTTTACAAAAGAATTTACAAGAGACGGTACAGGAGTAATTAAGTCGATCGGTCGTTCTGTGAGAATACCTAGAAATTCAGTTTTAAAACGATGCATTTATGTACTCAAAACAATGGCGGGTTTTTTGAACATTTTCTAAAATAACTAAAAGTGTATGTAGTGATATTATTTTTTTTAAGTTTTAATTTGTGTAATGTAAATTGTAAAGAGCCGTTTAATATATAGTTTGTCTTTTTATAAGCTATAAATCATAACAAAATAAGAACGCCATGCCAGCTAAGTGAAATTAGTCAAGAAAGATAAGGATTGACTCAGTAGTTTTTTGAAAAAAACATATTATAGCTTACATCGCTGAAAAGCTCAAAAAATGGCTCCTTTTATGAAGTCATGGCCAACTATGGTTTCCATTTAAAAAAAACATATGTTTGTGTCACATGTCAAAAATGGGGGTTCATGCTTTAGAAAAAATACCCAACAACCCATTAGGGATGTGATTATCTACAACTTTTAGCTGAAAATCATAGTTAGCCATATTAATCATCGATCGCGTTCGCTGTTTATTGAAATACTTCTTTCTTAATCTTTTTATGCACAGATTTGGACGACGAATGCACTCAAAATCACAATGAAATCGATTTTTTGGAAATGGAAACACTTTGTACGTAACGATAAGTAAATCTATAGACCTAGAGATCTAGTCTAGACCTAATCTAGAGAAAAAAGTATTGGTTAAAGTTTAGTTAAAATAAAAATACGTTTATTAAAAGACATCTATCTATAATTATTATGAAACGATTACTTCCATATATAACAGAAAAATGAGCCAGAAAAGTGATGTATAATTGATTGAAAAACATATGAAAAGAAGTTATTACTTCCAATAACGATAAAAATCAATCTCAGCTCGCAATATCTCACCTCTGAACCTGCAGAGCTTTTCTAATTTTTAACTTTAACTGAACGTAGCGACGGGGATAATACCTATTACGACGTAGGTTGATATATTATATCACCTTCACATCCAGACCTCTTTTTTCGATTTTTTTTCTTTTTTTCATTTTCCTTTCATATGAATTTTCCGATGATTTTAAAGGGAACATTGTTATGTGACGAAATGAATAACTTATGTAATGAGACTAATAAGAATAATAGTTTAGATACTTGTTTATTTCTTTATATTCTAGTTTGTTCAATGTTTGTTTTGTATTTCGCATTTTTCTATTACCATCTCGAACACTTATTTTGAGGTGTGTCTTCATTCTAATCATTAATACCATCAAAAATAAATCCGCATCTGGGACCGACGGGCTAACTTTAAAAATGTTTTCGAATTTGCCAGAAAGCACTCTGAATCACCTACCAACTTTAATAAACATGTCATTCCAAAATGGTATTTTTCCAAAATGTCTTAAGACGGCAATAATCATTCCTCTGCATAAAGGAAGAGACAAAAATGAAGCTTCTAACTATTGCCCAATTGCACTCCTTCCAACGCTATTTAAGATCATAGAAAGGTTGGTTAAAAGAAGGCTGGTATCTTTTCTGTTTAAGTACAAAATACTTACTGAACATCAATTTGGATTTCTAAACAACAAGTCCACAAATGACGCTATGTTTTCCCTCCTTAATAAAGTTTACTCCAGTCTAAATAACCGTCATTCTACAGCAACAATTTTCTGTGATTTTTCTAAGGCATTCGACTGTGTAAATCATAAGATCCTAAGTAATAAACTGCAGCACTATGGGTTCAGGGAAACATATCTCGAATGGTTTAAGTCGTATCTGAGCAACAAAAGTCAACTTGTGAGGATGGATACGTTGTCTTCTAGCAAGCCAATAGAATGTGGAGTACCACAGGGCTCAGTACAAGACCTTATTTTGTTTCTTCTTTTTATTAACGACATTGCTAACATAAACATCAGTGGTAAAATATGTCTTTTTACGAACGACACTAGCTTCACTTGGAGCAACAAGGACGTCACGGCACTTTATAGGATTATATCAAATGACTTAATCACCATCAAATCTTGGTTCGATTCGAACCTCCTGAGTCTCAACATTTCTAAAACTAAAGCTTTGTCGTATAAAAACTCGCTGCAGTCTTTTGTACTTAACAACACCACCATTGACATCGTAAAATCTGTAAAATTCTTAGGGCTTGTTGTAGACAATTCTCTGAAATGGGACATGCATATCGATGCTTTGTCGAAAAAATTAAGCTCTGCCTGTTTTGCATTAAGACCTGTTTCTAAGGAGCTTACCTTTTCAGTGGCTAGAACTGCCCATCCATTTTGGGGTACGTGTTGTGCGACTCAGTTTGACCGCATTTTCAAGCTCCAGAAGAGAGCTGTTCGATATTCACTGGGACTAAACAGCAGAACTCATTGCCAGGACTTTTTTAAAAAATTAAAAATATTAACTCGTCCTTCCTTATTTAGATTTGAATCCGTTTGCCTAATACGTAAGCATGTATCAGCTTCTCAAGAAAGGCCGTCTCACACTTATCCACTCAGGAACGCGGAGCAAGATCTTTATCTACCTAATCCACGCTCAGAGTTAGTTAAAGTTCAATATTATGCAACTCGGAAAAAAACTGCCATTTGAAATCAAATCCATAACATCATTTTCTTCATTTCGCAAAGCATTGAAATTTTATTTACTAGACAAGGCTTTCTACGCCGTAAATGACTTATATTTTGATAATCGAATTTCTTGTAAACACTGGTGTAATGTTTGCTGTTGCTATATTTACCAATGACATCGAAATAAATTTATTTAAATGTCATTGATATTTACTATAAACTAACTAAATATTTTTGAATATTATTTTTACTTTTTTATTCTTTGACATTGTAAACATTTATAAATGTTTATTTTAAACAATATGACTGACAATGTTATTTGTATAATGTTTTGTATTCTCTTTTGTTTGTTTAGTTTACCTTTGTCTACAAATTGCAAAATTTTTTGACAATAAAGGCATTTATTCATAAAAAAAATTGCTTCAAAATTTACATTCGCATGTAATATAAAACTTCCTCATTGCGTATTAAAATATACATTTAATAATACTGTTCCAAATTAAACTAAGGTACTTAGTAAACATTTGGGGTGTACATTTTACGAGTGTAAATAAACAGAACCTAATGGCGTATAATAAGAAACTAAGTGTACAACTCAGGAAGGGTGAAATTACGTCAGTGACGCGATAGGGTGCCGTTTTAGAAGAAGCACGTATACTTTTTATTGGCCTTTTAAATTTTTACGGGTTTGCAGATTGACCCTCCAATAAAACGAAGTGTAATGGAAGGAAGGAGAGATACAAAATGTATAACATTAAAATCAAACGTACAGTGTGTATCATTCAAATAATAAATAGAGCATTCTGAAAAAGGCTCTGACATCCGAGAGTTATGTATCCGGCGAATCAAGGCCATGCCAAGAATATTCTTGGTTATTCGTTTTATTTTCTGTGCATTTTCCAAATATGCAAGACCAGTTATTGAAGACTATAAATATAACCGTGCGGGCATCGCCGAGTTCTGATAGCAACAACATAGAGACGAGCGCTCGTTCGAGTCGCCGAATTCCAACTTTCGCGTTCACACTGATCGGATTGGCGACGAGCGCTCGGAAATCGCCAAATGCATTAAAGATAAGAGAAGAATGCCAACACGAACAGTTATTAAAGTAAATATTGAAGTAAATATAAAAAGAAGATTAATATTAGTGTTAAAAAGTGGAATATAAAAACCAAGTAAATACCAGAACACTTGGAGAAATAGTCGAAAAACCTCGTACCACTGCTTGACGAATTTGAAGAAGCGTAATTTTAAGTCATTTAAATATTCCGAACACCAAAAATTATTGGACGGGGGTAAAGAACGTAGGGCAAAGGGTATAGCCGGATGAATATGGGAAATCTGCCCCCAAGCTTTTTTGACTCGCACTCAGCGGATCGATTTGGTGTCGAATCAAAATAATTCACCTAAATTTTTAGCTCCTTAACTCAAACGGTTTTCGAGATTTAAAAAAAAACTGTTTTTTCAAATTTATTATTATTTTCATAGTAAAAATCAAAGTTAATTACTGGTGATTTTTTTCTAATTCTTAGAAGTCTAAGACATGAAAAAATAATGATCATGATTCCTAAGTGAAAAGCCGATTTTTAACGGAGGAAAGCAAATTAAAATCTTTATTTTTTAACCTTCATGAAATATGTCATTCACTAAAAATCGGCAGAAAATGTCTTTTATACTTTCTTTACGCTCAGGAATTTTTTACAATTTTTTGAAGCGGTGAACAATATGAAAAAAATTAAATTCATTTTTTTTTCTAAAATCTTCTCGGGCCGATTTTTTTATAATAATCTTTATGTTTATTTCTGACAGGAATGTATTTTTAATGAAAACATATTTTCTACTCACTTTTTTAAACTAAGCAAAAATATAAGTTAGTTAAAACAGAAAATTTTGGAAAAAAAACAGTTTTTTTTAAATTTTCTTCATATTGTTCCACCACTTTAAAAAAATCCTGAGTGTAAAGGAGTATAAAATACATTTTCTGACGATTTTTAGTGAGTGACATATTTCACAAAGGTTAAAAAAATGAAGATTTTAATTTTCTTTCCTCCGCTAAAAACCCGCTTTCTGTTTAAGAATCATGATCATATTATTTTTTCGTGTCTTAGACTTCTAAGAATTAGAAAAAAATAATCATTAATTAATTTTGAATTTTACTATAAAAATAAAAATAAAATTGAAAAAACAGTTTTTTTGAAAATCTCGAAAACCGTTTGAGTTAAAGAGCTAAAAATTTAGGTGAATTATTTTGATTCGACACCAAATCGATCCCTTGAATGCGAGTCAAAAAAGCCGCGGGGGCAGATTTCCCATATTAATCCGGCTATACCCCTTTAATACATTTTTTAATTATTAACAAGTACTTAATTTTGTGAATTGTTTAGTGTTTAATAAATAAATTCTCTTTTGAAGCAGTGTGTTTACTTATCTACGAAATATATTTGACTTTTAAAAGATTCTCGTATGTTTACAGTGTACTTTTTGTAACTTTTCATAGAGAATATAACTGAAAATATTTTTGACAGATCTCTGTAGAAGAAAATCATAGTATATTGTAACATAACTTGTGATTGTTATGTTTGTTTGATCAGGACCGCATTACTTAAAATTTTTGTCTAATTTAGAATTCTTGTATCTCTCATAACTTAAGAACGACACAGTATTATAAACCATTCAAAACGAAAAATTTGCTTCGTTATGAGGAGTTCCTTAAAATGATTCAAATACACTTTCCTGTAAAATAAAATGGGAAAACTTCATAATTTTTAAAATTTACATGGGATTTCCTATGTCCACTGTATATAGAAATTATATGTAGTAAATATGATTTTTCTAAAACAAATATTTATGGAGATATAGACTATTAGATAAGGTATACGTAAACACCCTGTGAAATGATCTTATTGTAACTGAGTGTATTCACAAAATCGACAGAGTAAAATTTAATAATAAAATGTGTATCACAGTACATGAAATTATGAAAAAAAATTGGCGTCGGGAGGCACGTATAGCCGCCCATACTAAAATATGTTAATAAAAACTTGGTAGGCAGTTCTTTTAGTTTCAAAGTAAAGGAATTTTTCCAATTTTGGTCCGCAGTTATTTCCCCTATCCGCCACCTGGGGTCGCGTCCGATGGGAGTGTGGAGTTCTCCACCCGAATTTTCTCAAAAACGGACTACGGAAACACGGAATATCTCAAAAACTGCGACTTTGACTGATTTTGATGTTATTACAAATTTTGTTGCAAATATTATTTCTAATCTTAAATTGAAAACCGCGTTTCGCTAGCTACTGTAATTTTGGAATTACGATTTTTTTAAATTTTTAACCCCCTCCCATACTTAGGTCATTTATGGCCCAAATAACTCATTTTGAGTGAAATTAAAAAAAACTTTTTTTGCCGATTTTAATAGCCTACCATACCTGTTGGTTGCTAAAATATTATAAAGCAAATATATAAAAAATGGCTAAAATAATTTTTATTATTTTAGCTAAAAATAATAAATATAAAGCAAATTCCAAGATTGTTCCTGCTGTTAAATGAACCATTTTTCTCTGATATTCAGTCGACGATATTCAAACGATAAAGTGTTACATTTCAAATAAGAAAATTAGTATTGACCACTGTTCCATGGCACACTCTGTATTAATGTTTTTGTTGGAAATTTTTTTCGGAACATTGGCTGATACATACACTGTATATCTCAAATTAAGCAGAATTGAAATTCAGTTGAACAATTTTAAAATCCAGTTAAAGTTAAATTTGATGACCTGTGTCCAATGTGTGGCTTTGGGCTTTTTAATTAATCCAAAATAACAAATATAACATACATTTTAGTTAAAAATAAAATATAAAAACTATTTTATTAATAATGGTTAAATCTATGTAGGTAGAAAAACGCGACGCATATTCAATAACCGCAATTTTTTTGTTAAATCACGTTCTAGATTGCCAGATAAAACCTTTTAAAAATGAATAAATATTTAAATACACTTACCGGCAAAAAAAACCGGCCACTAAAATCTAGTCCCAATTTCAAAGTTGGATTTCTCGCGAACCATTCATTAGATTATGATGATTTTTTTTAAATTGTAAATTAATTCCTTCTTAACGGATGCTACGTCAGCAATTTTTATTCCAAATTTATTTTGAGCATATACAGGGCACAACAATAAGACGAAGTTTTTTGCCCGAACTTGAAAAGAATCCATCTAGATGGAAAGGAAATACTGCCATCACAGGAAGTGAAATATCTGGGAATAACCCTGGTTAGTAAACTTTTCTGGAACAGGCATATTAAGAAAATTACCAGCAAAGCCACAAAGGCTCTCATGATATGCAGAAGACTGGCGGGAAATAGGTGAGGCTGCGCCCCTAACATTTTACGCTGGATGTATACCATGATAGTAAGACCCATGATTACTTATTGAGCAGTTGCTTGGTATACAAAACTAGATCAACGTACAGCAAGGCAAAACCTGTGCAAAGTACAGAGACTGGCATGTATGTGCATCACAGGTGCCATGAGAACATGTCCAACAGCAGCAATGGAGGTCATTCTAGACCTAACACCACTGCACATTGTCGTCGGTAGTTATGCCAATGCGACAATGATTAGAATGGTCATTGACGGAAACAGTACTGGGAGAATTTTCACGTCAGGGGCTTGGAACACCCTCAAAAAGAAAATTCCACTTCTCCAACGCCCAGTGGATGACATACCAAGAATTTACAACTTTGAGAAACACCTCACTGTAGTATTGAGTAATAAAAAGGATTGGAAAGAAAGAAACGCTTACTCAGCATATAAAAGACCATACCATCACGTGGTATACTGATGCTTCCAAAACCAAAGCAGGGACAGGGATAGGAGTATTTGGGCCGAACCATTGGGCACCTACCCCAGTATCCTTCAGGCAGAAATTTGCGCTATCGAAAGATGCGTACAATTTATCTAAATAGGAACTATCGAAAACAGGAAATCCGATAGTCAAGCAGCACTTAACGCGATCAACTCAGTAACCATCAATTCGAAGTTGGTCAAAGAATGCCTAGAGAAGCTTAACAAATTAGGCAAAGAAAATAAAGTCCTCCTACTCTGGGTGCCTGCACACCAAGGGATAGAAACGCAATGAAAAAGCAAATGATCTAGCTAGAAAAGGAGCGAACACTCCACTAACTGGACCAGAACCGTTCTGTTTTTCAAACGGGAACCAACTGAAAGCGGAACTGAAGAATCTGGAAGACTCCATCCGTAACTTGGAATGGGTGTCCTCCAGCGGTCTAAGCCACTCGAAAAAGTTCCTCAGAACTTATGACCGAGAAAAATCAAAGGTTTTCCTTGATTTAAGTAAAAACAATCTTCGGATTGTCACGGGGTTTCTAACAGGACACTGTCTCCTCAACGAACACCTCAGTAGGCTGAAACTGAGAAACAACGGCGAATGCAGATTTTGTGGGGAAAATGGGGAAACACCAGAACAACTTATCACTGAGTGCGGCGAGACGACGACCATTCGTGCCATTAACCTTGGTACGCCTGATGTCGAGGATGGAGAACTGGCCTCAGTGGAGCCGTCTCAGATACTGGCTTTTGTTAAAGCCCTGAGACTGTATGATGAGTTATAACTCGTTATAACTCAAGAAAGGGGAACACACAATAAATCTGTAAGGTCGCGGTGATTAACTCCCCTCCTAAACATTCTACATCCGTTAAAAAGGAATTTGCCAGAAATCCAACTTTGAAATTAGGTCTAGTTTTTAGTGGCCGGTGAGTTTATTTGGCTAACATGGGAAAATATTTTGCTATTGGCTGTGACGTCAAACAGTACAATTTATGTTAATGGTTCACATACTATGTGGTCGAATAAAAATGATGTGACACTAGGTAAATATACTTAAAAAAAATTGTGTGTGCACTATGCCAATATTTGGAGTGACATTTCTTACTAAGAGCTATTAAATTGAAGGATTTGAAAGACATGTTTGAGAAAGTGTATATTGAAATGTTGAAAAAGTAATAAATTAAAAAATATTTTTTTGACGTTTTTGACTTAAAACAAATCATTTTTTACACGCAAAAAATAGTTTTTGCGTGTATCAAATAGCTTTTATGCGTAAAAAAATAATGTTTTACACGTAAAACTATTTTTTTTATGTAACAAATAGTTTTATACGCGTAAAATAAAAAAAATGGCGCCTGGAGGCACGTATAGCCGCCCATACTAAAATATGTTAATAAAAAGTTGGTAGGCAGTTCATTTAGTTTCAAAGTAAAGGAATTTTTCATATTTTTTTTGTCTCAAAAACTGCGACTTTGACTGATTTTGATGTTATTACAAATTTTGTTGTAAATATTATTCCTAATCTTAAATTGAAAACCGCGTTTCGCTAGCTACTGTAATTTTGGTTTGGTTTGGTTTGGTTTGGTTGAATTACGATTTTTTATATTTTTTAATCCCCTCCCATACCCCCTTAACAACCCCCTACCCCCACCAAAAACTAATGGTCAGATTCTCGAGTGCCACAGTATTTTTGTGCCAAATTTGGTTAAAATCGGTTTAGCGCTTTTTGAGTTATCGTGTTACAGACAGACGGACAGACAGACAGACAGATACCATGAAAATATTTATGACCCAAATAACTCATTTTGAGTGAAATTAAAAAAAAACTTTTTTTGCCTATCTTAATAGCCTACCATACCTGTTGGCAGGGTTGGCATGATTTAAATAAAATGATTTAAATCATGATTTAAATCGTGATTTAAAACAAGTGATTTTTTTAATTTTAATCACGTGATTTAAATCAAAAAATTAATTTTATTGATACTTTATAATAAATCAAAAAATAACTGTAAAAGTTATAAAAATCTCTCCTAGAAAACTATAAAAAATACTTCTATATCAGATAATAAATCGAAAAATAATTGTAAATTTTATAAAACTATATAAAAATGTCTATTCATCAATTCAAATGTTGAACCGATTTTTGAAGTAATTTCGTGCGAATCCATAAGACCGCTAAACGCAGGGATTTATTTTAAAATTTATGTATAAGTGACAAAAATTCGCTGTTCGAATACATATCATTCGCAGACTAGTGCAGAACTAGGTTCTTCTGATATAGAGACTATATATTCATTCCCGAAAATCTATAATCGTCAGAAAATATGTTGTTTAATTTTTTTTTGAAACGTTGGTATGTTTCCAAATTCTTACCGACATTTTGATTTGCAGTAAGTACTTTACACTTTGACATTAGATAATACTAATTTCATTCCCGACTTAAGACTATTTCCGACAATAGTGTATTGTTTTATTAAGAGTAGAAATTATACTTTTTTTGACGATGCTGTACATTTGAAGGACCATCGTAAAGCTATTCCGACGTTACAAGGAGGCATAAAAAGTACATTTTTACTCCGAATAAAATACTATTTTTTTATAACATGACAAATCATTTCTTAATAAATTTCAAACATTGCAAATAATACAAACAGTAATCGAGAAACAATTTGTACACTCGTTGAATTTGACACTTAATATCAGTTTAATAATATATTTTTGTACTTTTGTGCTTAGGCGTAACTGTGATTTACTTTTATGCCTAGCCGTTAAAATGACAAAAATTAATTGTTTTGAGACCTTTCAAAAAAAATCCTTTTGATCTGAAGCGAGCGACTTTTTTTGCGGAGTATATTGATGTGGAAAAATGACACGCGCCGTAGAATTGTTAATGTTATCGGTATCGCTCAGAGTTATAAAGATTTAGCCATTTAGGATAGACTTTAATTGGAAATAAGTCCTAGTCATTTGGAAATCGTATTTAAATATTGTTTTGAATTAAAATCAAAAAAATCTGATTTAAATCAAAAAAATCTGATTTTTTTGATTTTTTTTAACCCTGCCTGTTGGTATGGTCGGTTAATAAACAAACAATTAAAAAATCAATATTTTTTATAAACACGTGGACTGCTTAAAAATACACGCCGATTTACTACATATTTCTAAGCCGTAGGCTGTCCTTACCATTTTTCGTCTCACGCTTGTGTCGTGACGGCCGTCTCGCATCCAATGTATTTAGAGAATGTGTTAATTGATACAAATATATAAATTCATTAAATCAGCACACATTCCCACACTAGTCTAAAATTGATAAAAATATATAAATTCATTAAAAATATTGAAAAACTATTTATAACTGACATCCTATTTCTAAGCCCACTGTAACGCTCTTTTTATTTCATCAAACGAGAATCTATAAATATTTATAAATCCTAACCAAAAAATATAAAAATAAAGTTGCCGGTATAAAAGAAAAATCAAGACCAATCAAGTAAAATGACAGACAAGCCAAAAAAAAAATGGAAAAACAAAACAGGAAAATTGAATTTAGAACTTTTCTCTTTTAGTGAGAACACTCAAGAAGCCTAATAAAAACGAATATGTCCCTTTTTATTTATTTTCCCCGCGAAGGGAAAAAGAGAAAACTTCGAAACGTCGGGGATTTAATTTAATATATTTCTAGCGTGCGAGAAAAAAATGAAATGAAATTGAGCGAGGAATTCGCTAACTCACTTATAAGGAGGGTAAAAACAAAAAAAAGACTGACTGATGAGTATCTCGTTAGAATGGTGGATGGTTCACTAAACTTTGATTGTTAAGTTAATAAAAGTTGAATGAGATAATAACAAACATAACAACTACGAATATACCGGATGTCTCGCTTTCTTGTGTTATAACTCAACATACAGTCTCGGGGCTTTGACAAATGTGAGTATTTGAGACGGTTTTACAGAGATGTTAGTTCTCCATCTCAAATACCAGTCGTACGAAAGTTCGTAGCACAAATGGTTATCGTTTTGTGTTTTTTCCCATTTTCCCCACAGATTTGATATCAAGAATAGTTAATTAGACAAAATTTACATCTACATCTACACACAAGTTCTTCATTTGTCCGATAATAAGCATCAAAATTTAATCACAATCAAATGTTAATTAATTTCAAATTTATGTGTTGTGATACTAATAGTACGAGAGTTAGCAACGTCGGAAAAACAAGTATTTTAAGACGTCTGGCTCTTTGATATATCTTTTGCTATGCTTTCTGGAACAGCATGCGGCCCGTCAGGCTGCCGGTAAACGTTGCGTTCCCTACTGCGCATTGAAACAAGATCCTATATTTTTATTAGTCATTTAAATTCTAGTATTGAATCGAATATGTATCCATAGCGCAGTGCGTAGAGTTTTCGACCACGAACCGATGATTCAGAGTTCGAATCCGGGTCAGGGCAAAGACTTTAATTTATTTTCGAATATATTCTGATAGTAAAGTATTAATTATTTGTTTTTTTAAATTGCTAGAATTATTTAATACTTTACTATCAGAATATAAACGAAAATAAAATAAAAAGTCTTTGCCCTGACCCGGATTTGAACTCATGAATCATCGGTTCGTTGTCGGAAACTCTACGCACTGCGCTATGGAGACATGTTCGATTTATATTCAATACTAGAACTAAATTAATAAAATATATAGGATCTTCTTCCGATGCGCAGTAGTGAACGCAACGGGTATCGGCAGCCAGACGGGCCGCATGCTGTTCCAGAGAGCATAGTAAAAGATATATCAAAGAGCCAGACGTCTTAAAATACTTTCTCGAAAACGTTGCTAGCTCTTAGACTCGCTCTTAGACTATAACAGTCATAACACTCCACATTTTTGCCAAATAAGACCTTATCGTCTACTTGATTTTGACGTTTGATTTGACTAGAAATATTTTTTGTAGGTCAGATTCGGGAAAACATTTTTGAATTTAAACTTCTTTACGCGCGATGGGAGTATTTGAGAAACTAAGATCGCTAGGATAAATATGTGTATAGATAGCATCTTTAGTTTCATAAAAAAAGTAGCATAGTGATGTGAAATCCGCATCTTTGTATCTAATCATTAAGTAGGACACCCTGTACAGTAGTCAAGTTCTAAACAAGAAACTAAGCTTTCCGAAGTAAATATAATTAAATTTAGCTTTCAGGAGATTTTCTAATTTGTTTAAGTAAATATGGGCTGTTTGCTACCTTTATTTCGACGCTTCTCAGAAATGTAAATAGAACATTACACAATTATCGTAATTTCTCGCCTTGTGACTTTTGACTTATGCAATTAATGGAAGGCGTTTTCTTATCTTATTTATTAAGCGCTGAAATCAAGAAATTACTGTTCTATTCAATGCCATAAATGATGCTAAATTATTCAACTGGTTAGATGTAGACGTAGATTGTACGGATGATTAGATGTAGATGTAGATTGTACGGGAAGTTAATCACCAATAATCATTTATAACTCATCATACTGTTACGTTTTTTGTCGGTTCCGTGTGGATAGAAAGTCACAATTTATTTACACTAAGTAACAAACAATAACGATTAAAAAGACTTAAAGAACTATATACAAACTATTTATAACTGTTTATCTAGAAAGAATTTATTTTGAATTTAGCGCGACAACTGTACTCGTCTATTTATTTCTGTCCTCTTCAGGCCACAGCCGTCGGATTTTATACCCATAGCTAAAGATTTCTCGAATAATCCATAGATCATTAGATGCATAGAGAAGGTTTCGAATGTTCTCGTATGTACTACTCCATTCCAGTGGAACTCGATTCTTCTCGAACGTTCGAATGAATGATTACGGTGTCTATTCTTTAATGCGATATTAAGGTCATCTGGGGGCGGGACATATAGTTAGGTTAAGTCGAGTCCACACGGGTCCGCAACAATACAGTCTTGGCGCACTCAGTGATGAGGTGTTCTGGTGTTTCCCCATTTTCCCCACAGAATCTGCATTTGCCGTTGTTTCTTAGCTTCAATCTACTGAGGCGTTCGTTGAGGAGATAGTGTCCTGTTAAAACGTTGTGACAATTCGAAGATTGTTCTTATTTAAATCAAGGAAAATCTTTGATTTTTCTCGGTTGTAAGTTCCGAGAAAATTTTTAAAAAGTGTCTTAGACCGTTGGAGGATTCCCATTCCAGGTTACGAATGGAGTTTTCCAGGTTCTTGATTCCGCTTTAAGTTGGTTATTTAGGCTTGAGCGTTATGAGACTATTTTGTTATCAAGTTAAATACAAATGTTATGCTATGAAACTTATTATAAAGTGCATTAATTTGTTTATTTTTTTTTCTATACATATTATATTTTAAGATATTATGTGGATGAAGATTTTAAAACTGCGCCAGTGACGTTAAATCTTGAAAAGAAAAATATTACGCTGTGGTGGATTGAAACTGTAAATGAACAGACGGTTTGTTCACATTTTGCTTGTGTATGTTGGATCAAAAAAATCGTTGTTTATGGTTAGTCTATGAGACTAAGAGCAGTTCGATATTTATTGGGACTGAACAGTAGAACTCACTGCCAGAATTTCATTAAAAATTTCAAAATACTGACTTTTCCTTCTCTATTCATTTTTGAATCCGTTTGCTTAATCCGCAAGCTCATATCTGCTATTCCCGAAAGGCCATCTCATAACTATCCACTTAGGAATGTGGAGCACGATGTTTATCTGCCAAACCCCAGGTCAGAACTAGTTAAAGGTTCAATACTGTACAATGCCAAAAAAATGTACAATCATCTGCCTTTCAATATCAAGTCGCTTTCATTCTTTCCAGCATTTCGCAAAGCTCTGATATCATGCTTATTGGAGAGAGCTCTATATGCGCTAAACGACTTTTTTGGTGATGTTTAATTATGAACAATTTTGATCATCTCACACACTGGTCAAAGGTCAAGTATTTAATATTTTATAACTCTTAAAATTATATCTATTTACTGCTTACTGTTCTGCAATTATCCATATATGTTCTTTTTGTAATTTTAATGACTTAAATTTTTTTGAATTGTATGATTTGTATTGTGTATTTTTTGTGTTTTTGTTTGTTTTGTGAGTGCTTTGTCGTTGAAGCTGTTTTGGCTTTTTGCAGAATAAAGCGTTGTTTGTTGTTTGTTGTTGTTGTATCTTTTATACATGTATGTGGTTCTTCTTGCTGTTCACAGTAGGTAAATTAAAATTAGGAATTTCTTTACAGTTTCTGCATACCGTGTGTTTTTTAAAAGTGGCTCACACCTATAACTTTTTAAAAATAATTCTATACAAAATTTCGTCGGTTTACAAGCAAACAACAACACACTAAGTCCAATTATTTTAATTTTAATTTATTTATATTATTTGACTAGATTTCTTCCAGAATATTTTGTGGTATACTAGATCTGTGTGTATTTGATTTCGGCCGTTTAGTACTCCCGAAAAGCGTGTAAACACAAAATATTCTGGAAGAAATCTAGTCAAGTGATATAAATAAATCAAAATTAAAATAATTGGGCTTAGTGTGTTTTGCTTGTAAACCGACGATTTTTAAGTTTTTTTTAATAAATACATGTGTATCATACATTTGTAAATTATGTAAATTATTTTAGCATATTTTTAGGATTATGTAGATGTAAGATAGGCCAGGTGTGTCTATGAACTGCCCATCATGTTCGACGTTTGGTTAATACTTGGCAGGAGGGTTAGAGGTCGCGAAGCAGTACCACTTTCATTAAATGAACATATAGTAATATGATATATGCAGCTTCAATGACAGTATAAACGGACGTATACAGGCAGTTTTAGCAGCCAAGGGCGGCAATACAAAGTATTACGGTATTTTTTACAATTTTTTTTCTGTTTGTATACTTGAGTATTACAGATGTTTTCTGTAATATCGTTATTAATGTTTATTAAAACCCGGATTGTAGCGTTAGTCCTTAAAGTTTTTTTTAATTTAGTATAGGGTATCCCATGCGGTGTAATATGATGTTACGACAATAATTATGGAAACCATCTCGTCATATTAAAAAATTACTTCAAAAAGTAATGATAATTCAATATCAGTTCATTTTCGATCTTAACAATTAATCAAACCATGTATTGACATGAATCAAAAAACAAAATGCTCAGGAGTCATGGTTCTGATCGTAAAATTATATTTTAGGAAAATTTACGGACGAAATTATTGCACAGGGTGTTTTAAAGTTAAGGAATAATAACAACCCCTCGAAGTTTATAAAAAGCTGAGTTTACGAATTAAAGTTGATATATGTAATTATATACAGCTTGCTAAAAAATACATGAAAATAGGTCTAAAAATAACAAAAATATAACACTTTAAATTTGACCTAAAATTTCTCCGTTGCGTTTTTTTTTGCGTCTGAGTGTAGTTCTTCTTTCAGTACGCAAACTAAAATTAAAAACTTCTTTGCAATTTCTGTATATTCTTTACACTAAGATTCTATGATCATTATTTTAATCGGCAATACAAGTTGCCAAACTTACCCCCTTAAAAGTTGGAAACTTGCACTGTTTTCATTTTAAAATTTCAGAACGTTCGTCGCTACTTAAACAACAACACTATAATAACTTTTTCTCGGGTTTTTAATAAGGGCAATGCGCGCCATTTTCAGCAACACCTCGGGACCGGAAAAAACTTAGTTAAAAGTTGTTAAAGTTGTTGAAAGTTTTCGTTATACTCTCTTTCTAACTATCGGCCGTAAAATAAACAAGTTGGGCCACTTGAGAGGGTGAGAATAAGTTCAGTGAATAATTAGATTAGGTTCTAAGACGATATTAAAAGTTTTTTTTATTTTTTTTTTGAGCTGAAGAAGTGTTACAGGTTTTGAACTAGTTATTGTTTCTTTATTTATTTATTATTAGATACCATTGTAGATTATTTGGGAGAGGGAAGTTAATCACCGCGACCTTACAGATCTATTGTGTCTCCCTTTCCTGAGTTATAACTCACCGTACAGTCTCAGGGCTTTCAGGGCTTTGATAAAAGCCAGTATATAAGATAGATTTACAGAGGCTAGTTCTCTATTTTCGATATTAGTATCTCGGACATTAGTACTCAGTGATGAGCTGATTTTTTCTTATGTTCTCTACAGAATCTGCATTCACCGTTGTTTTTTTAGCTACTGCGGCGGCCATTGAGGAGACAGTGTAATGTTAAAAATCCTGTGATAATCCGAAGATTTCCAAAAAAATCCTTTATGGGTATTTCGCCACTGCACTGCAAGAAAATCTACAAAATAAAATAATTATTTTATGTAAACACTTCTGCGTTAAACCTAAACGGACGCTGCTTGTCAGAAGTTATGTTTATAGTAATACAAATTTGCCTAACAAAGAAAAAAATATGCTTAACGTTTCGGAAAGTTATCTCTTTCCGTTATAGTACTTCAACGGTTTCTTGTAGACGTATCTGTTTTAAAAAAGTAAAGTGTTCTCTAATAGTTGAATTTAAATATTTTAAATAGTTTTTTTCTTTATTCTTTGTATTTTTTTTTGCTTCCCACGACAGAAAGAGATAACTTTCCGAAACGTTAAGCATTTTTTTTTCTTTGTTAGGCAAATTTGTATTACTATAAACATAACTTCTGACAAGCAGCGTCCGTTTAGGTTTAACGCAGAAGTGTTTACAAAAAATAATTATTTTATTTTGTAGATTTTCTTGCAGTGCAGTGGCGAAATACCCATAAAGGATTTTTTTGGAAAGATGAATCCGCCACATAGGTATAGACATTTTTTACAATCCGAAGATTGTTATTACTTTATTATTTATAATGTTAAATACCATATGATCATCGAATAATATAAAGTATTTTAACGTGGTACTACCGACATTGCAGGTATAATACACTCAGATGAAATAAAAAAACGCAACGGAGAAATTTTTGGTAAAATTTAAAGTGTTAAATTTGTTTTATCTTTAGCCCTTCATGTCAATACACCCCTTCATGTCAATACATGCTTTGGTTAATTTTTAAGAACGAAATGAACTGATCACGATCAATTTGCATTTTTTTCAATTATCACTACTTTTTGATGTAATTTTTTAATATGACGAGATGGTTTTGGTTACTATTGTTGTAACTTCATATTACGCTGCTTTGGATACTCTATACTAAATTAAAAAAAGACGTTAAAGACTAACGATACAGTCCTGTTTTAATAAACATTAATAACGATAACAGAACTAACGATATTAAAGAAATAATATATGTAATACTCAAGTATATAAACAGAAAAAAATTGTAAGGAATGCCCTAATACTTTGTATTGCCTCCCTTGGCTGCTATAACTGCCTGTATACGTCCGCTCATACTGTCAATGAGGCTGCATATAGGTTGGTAATTTGTTTATTACTCGCGGTAAGAGCTTTATGGTTGAAATATGGCAACCTCGGCCGGCTCGTCGATAGACGACGCGACGGGACGAGTCGGTAGAAAACCCTATAAATGCATGCATTCTCAATAGGCAGTGTTGCCATTCTGTTCCCCTATAAGCAACCGTCCAGTTAACAACCTGTATATCATATTGCGATATATTTTCCCATTCTTCTTTAAGGACTAAACGAAGTTCATTTAACATTATGGGCAGTTCATAGTAGCATATAGTTCATAATAATCACCAAAGCCGCCTTGTCATATTGAAAAATAACTTGATGTGAGGGAGGCTAAACCATAATTGCAAATGGTTGAATAAGCTGAAGATGATGGTGATGATAACGATGAAATATATTTATGATTGATAGACGAGCTACCATCAATCATTTTTGCTTCTACCTCGAGAAACAGCTGCTATTATTTAAACAAGACGAAAAAATAATCATCTAGTTCTTCTTCTTCTTCTTCTTCTTCTTCCCACTCTATATTAGGCAGATTGCCTATTCATTCTTTACATCATGCCTACAGTTTCAATCGATGGTAAGGTTATCACACCATCTTTTTCTTGGCCTTCCCGTGCTTCTTCTTCCTAGTGATGATTTGTCTCGAGCTGACCTTACTATTATTCCCTGGTCCATTCGGCTTCTATGGCTTCCTTATTCCATTCGCGTCTTCTGCTCAATACCCATTCATTAATGCTATCCACCTTGCATGTTTGTCTTATATTATCGCTTCGTTCTCTATCTAGCAGCGTTTTACTTGTGATTTTGCGGAGAATTTTCATCACGCCTGTTTCCAAGAATCTTTTTGTTTTTGCTGTATCCGGTCTGGTTTCTGCTGTATAGGTCATTATGGGTCTGACGACAGCCTTGGATATTCTTGACTTGACCTCCACATCTATGTATTTATTTTTCCATATGGTGTCGTTCAGACATCCAGCCACTAGTTGAAGAAACATCTAGTTGGCCACAACAACAATCATCTAGTTGAAGAAAGTAACCAGTAGAAAATTGACATACTTGTGTAAAATAAAAACAGACAACTTATTAAAAAATATATATTTTTTTAAATTCGGGCATTAATTAGGCCTATTTTTTCATCTACTTATTACATTCATTGTCAAATTTGACAAATACTCCAGAGCAAGTGTTAAATTTGATGTAATGTTTCCAAATCTAATTTGAGGCAAAAACTAACACCAAGTCGAATTATACTTAATCAAGTCAATTAATAAAAAATATCTATAATAAAAAAAATTATCTATGAGTCTATAAATTTAAATTGAAAAGAAATACTACACCCCTGTCGAATTTCCTTCCCTAGAACAGCGAGGGTGTTTAAATTTTGAAATTAAAGTTATTTGTGCGAAATTGTATTAAAACATAAGACGCCGAAAGTGGAGATTGAATTGTGGGAGGTGGATGTACGGAAGATAGGATGCTGATAGGATGACACAGGATGGAGATGACATTGTGGGGGGTGAATATGTATATGACGTAATCACTGGAGCTGTCAAGACGTAGAGCTATCCGGGTCGATTCCGCTTCCCTAGAGAGTATTCGAAGGAAGGGGGATGATGTTTTTAATTAGAAAAGAAGAGAATAGAGAGTAGAGAGCTTAGATAGAGAAGGGTAGATAGAGGGTTTATGTTAAAGAGCACCAAAAACAAACTTTTAGATGGAAATTTGGGGTTAAAACGTTTTCACGAATAAATTAGTTTTAGTTTGAAGATATGCATGCTTATAAGCCTCTATACCTATATCTATGCTTAAATCCTATTTTATAGAGTTGTTGTGTGTGTGTGTGTGTGTGTTTTGTATTGTATTGAAAACTAATGTTTTTAATATGTTGCTGCTATAAGTGGAAATACGAGTAGAACCGTCGTCGTCTGGAAATTCATTTGTCGAAATATTTAACGAATAATAATGTAAATAAATTAATAATAATCTATGTGGTATCTAAGGGTTAGGTTAGGTTACTTATTATACTCCCGTTTATACAGGGTGGTCCGAACTGTATTCCGGAAACTTTGCCAGTATATTCTGCAGATAAAAATAAGTAAAAAAGTTTGTATAAATATATGCCCTAAAATGCTTAGTTTCGAAGATACAGGGTGTAGAAGTTTCATTTTTATTTCGATTTTTTCCAAATAATTTCTGAAGTAACGTCAATATATGGATGAAAATTGGAAATTTGATTTTGATGTCAATATGACTCCTAGTGGGCGCCACCTACATGTTTTAACTGTTTTGAAGAGTAATAACTTTTCTCGTCCGTACCTGTATAAAACTACTTAGTGAAAAAATATACATTTCCGTGACTGTTTACGTAAAAAAAGTCTCTTGGTAAAAGTCGCTGCGAGCAACCGATCTCAAGATATTTAGAATGGAAATAGTCAACACATATCATTATTGCCAAAAAATAAACACGTTGAGTAGATAGTTATTTGACTGAAATAATAAATTTGGGAAATTTTTATTTTTTTAAATTAATCATAAATTTGTCTGCGAAAAAATGATGATAAAACAGTTTTTTTGAACTTTTTTTGGGGTACAGAAACATTTCAAATTTATCTTTTTCAAAATATTTCAGTCTAATAACTATTTAGCCAACATGTTTAATTTATGTCAATGATGGGTACTGATAATTTCGATTCCGAATATCTCGAGAACCATTACTTGTAGTGATTTTTACCAAGAGGCCGTAAAATTAGTCTTTACGTAAACTTTTTACTTACAGAATTAAATTATTCTGGGTGCCGGGCCACAGCGGCATCCAAGGCAACGAAAAGCCGATGAGCTAGCTAGGCAAGGATCGTCGGCATCTTATCTTAGTCCAGAGCCAGTACTGGGAATACCCAGATGTATAGTCCGTAGTGCACTAGAACTCTGGATCAGGGAAAAGCAGAATGTCCACTGGAGACAGGGGTACAGGCACAGCAAGGCTTTTATCCAAGGACCTAGCTCTAAAACCGCAAAAGAACTGCTAATGCTTAGCAGGAATAAATTGCGGATTACAGCAGGCCTCTTGACTGGACATATGGCTGTCAAGTGTTACCTGAACAAGCTCAACCTGTATCAAGGAAGTCTTTGCCGCAGACTCTGCGATAAAGATCCTGAAACAGCGGAGCACATAATATGTCACTGCGAGGCTCTGGATCGCAAGCGACACTTTATATTTTTGAAAGCTAGGCTGGAACCGGAGGAACTATGCTCCCATCCTATCAAGGACCTGCATTAAGTTAGTGCAGGGCACAGGGATAGGAGAATGGGTGCAGATATAGAAAGGGGACAAACACAATAGGCCTCACAGGTTGCAGTGTTTCCGGCAGAGGACGGCCCTTTATTGTGAAAATATATATTTTTTTACTAAGTAGTTTTATACAGGTACGGACGAAAAGTTATTACTCTTCAAACCAGTTAAAAAGTAAGTAGTTTCTAATTAAGTGGGACAATCGCAAGAACGATAAACTTGTTTGAAAGAATGTCTTTCGAAAGAATGTCTTTCAAATGTTCGAAAAACCCCCGATGCAATTGCCGTACCCATATATCAGTGAACTCCCAGAACTAACTCACGCTGAATAACTAGTTAATATATTATTATAAACAAGGGTTATATCCTTTATAACTTAAGAACGGCTGGACAGATTTTAAAGATTTGTTGGATTCATCTCCGCCCCGAATAGCAGAATAAATATTTAAATTTCGAAAAAATTCACGGAAAAGAAATTATACAGAAAATTAATTTTAAATAAATTTGGTTTGGAACTCCGCCATCTTCCGCAATTGACAGCTCACGTCACGTACGCTTTAGCGTATTTGTAATAATTAAAATAATGGAAAAATAACATATTGAAATCTAGAAAGATATTTAAAAATGTAGAATACATGGGGGGGGGGGATCGAAATGTAAAGAAAATTATAGGGAACAAAGATAACAACTGTCAAATCGGTTGATCTCAGTCATTACCGATCATTCGGTTAATCATTCATACGTACTACAAGTATTGAACTAGGTACCACAGACAGAACAGTGAAGTAAAGTAAAAAAAAATCCCACTTCACTTCACTTCACTGTTATAGGCGGTACGAAGATAGCTGAATCAGCTGGTACTTTAATACTATGCAAATATACCCACCCTGTAAGAATCTATACTAATATATAAAATCCTTAAGTTACTGACAGACTGATTAATCACGATCCTGCTCAAACCACTCAACGTAAGAAGCTCAATTTTGGCATACAGGTTGGTTCTAGGGTGTAGAGGTTTGATAAGAAGGAATTTTTCGAAATTCCAGTTCCAAGGGGGTGAAACCACCCCTCAAATATTAAAATATTTTTTATTCAAAAAACGGTCAAGTTTTCGAAAAAACGCTTAAACACGTATATTTTATTTTGTTTTTTACATATTTTAAGATTTTTTAAAAATGTATACAGGGTGTTTCGAAAAATCTGGTCATTGATTAATCACGATCCTGCTTAAAGCGCTTGACGTAAAAAGCTGATTTTTGGAAAACAGATTGACTTTAGGGTGTAGAGGTTCGATAAGAAGGAATTTTTCGAAACTCGAATTCTAAGGGGGTGAAACTATCCCTCAAATATTAAAATATTTTTTATTTAAAAACCGGTGAGTTTTTCGGAAAAACTCTTAAACAGGTATATTTTATTTTTAATTTTTATTGTTGTCGATCCAATAATATATAATGTGTTCTTTTTTTTTTATAAATTGGATTAGGATCGAAAGAAATCAACAGAAGTCCTTTGTTTTAAATTTGTCGACGTTTCGCAAAATTTATTTGCATCTTCAGGACACTACAAAGTTAAGAGAGCAAAAAATTACAATCAAATAAAAGTTTTTTCAAAAATTTAACAAACAACTTAAAATACATATCAGTGGAATTCCACACATATACAATTGGTAAAACTACCCTAATGTTAACAATTAAATAAAATATATGTATATGTTACTCACATTTAAATCTGGACTTTTTCGTGATATTTCTCTATACATAATTGTGTTATATGTTTTTTTTTTATGTAAGTGTGTTATGTGTTTTAAAAGGAAAAAAGGGATATATACCACTCCCCTCTATACCATCCGTGTATTAATGGATATGACTAAGATAGTCCAGATTTAAATGTGAGTAACATATACATATATGTTATTTAATTGTTAACATTAGGGTAGTTTTACCAATTGTATATGTGTGGAATTCCACTGATATGTATTTTAAGTTGTTTGTTAAATTTTTGAAAAAACTTTTATTTGATTGTAATTTTTTGCTCTCTTAACTTTGTAGTGTCCTGAAGATGCAAATAAATTTTGCGAAACGTCGACAAATTTAAAACAAAGGACTTCTGTTGATTTCTTTCGATCCTAATCCAATTTATAAAAAAAAAGAACACATTATATATTTTATTTTGTTGTTTTACACATTTTAAGATTTTTTATAAAATCATAAAAAAATAAATATTATTAATAAAATTATAAAAAAATAAATATGACCATTGAGTAATCACGATTCTGCTTAAACTGCTTGACGTTTAAAGCTGATTTTTGGCAAACGGATTGACTGTGGGGTGTAGAGGTTCCATAAGGAGGGGTTTCTCGAATCTCAAATTCCAAGAGGGTGAAAACACCCCTCAAATATTACAATATTTGTTATTTAAAAAACGGTTAGTCTTTCGGGAAAACGCTTGGACACGCATAATTTATTTTGTGTTTTTTACATATTTTGAAATTTTTAAAAAATCATACAGGGTGTTCCAAAAAGTTGGGTAATTGATTAACCACGATTCTGCTTAACTGCTTGACGTAAAAAGCTTATTTTTGGCAAACGGATTTTTCGAAAGTCAAATTCCAACGAGATGAAACTACCCCTCAAATATTACCAAGTTATATAATAATATCGCCATATTGTTTTTTCTCATGCTGACATAAATGTGAGTAAATTTTATCCAGTTTATATGTTAATGGAAAGTGTAATATAAAGTTACTTTTTTTACACGAGAATGCTAAACACTTGTTGAAAAAGGGTCTGGGGATTTTAAATTTTACTATGTGTGTGATGTGCTTGTGCTTTCGCACTAAATGCGTCGTCAAAGAAGCTCTGTCTTTTGGTTTTATTTGGTCAAATGTGTTTACATGCGTGTGATTAGGCCTTATAAAGAACTCTGTATGGACATAGAATATAGAATGTTTGGGAGGGAGGTTAATCACCGTAATCTTAAAGATCTAGTGTGTGTCCCCCTTTCTTGAGTTATATCGAGTTTTATCTCATTATACAGTCTCAGGGCTTTGACGAAAGCCAGTATCTGACACGGCTTTTACAGAGGTTAGTTCTCCATCTCCGATATCAGTCGTACCAAAGTTTATAGCACGAATGGTTGTCGTCTCGGCGCACCTGGTGATGGAGTGTTTTGATGTTTCCTCATTTTCCCCACAGAATAAGCATTTGCCGTTGTTTCTTATCTTCAATCTACTGAGGTGTTCGTTGAGGAGACAATGTCCTGTTAAAGACCCCGTGACAATCTGAAGATTGTTCTTACTTAAATCAAGGAAAATATTTGACTTTTTTCGGTCATTGACCATCGGAAGATTCCCATTCCAAGTTACGGATAGAGTCTTCCAGGATCTGGTCCACTTAATGGGAGTGTTCGCTCTTTTTCTAGCTAGAACGTTTGTTTTTTCATTGCCTTCTATCCATTGGTGAGTTTGCACCCAGAGTAGGAGGACTTTATTTTCTTTGTCTAATTTGTTCAGCTTCTTTAGATATTCTTCAACCAACTTCGAATTGATGGATCGCTTTTAGTGCTGCTTCACTGTTGGATAAGATGGTTATTTCCTATTTTGGATAGTTCCTATCAAAGATAAATTGTACGCATCTTTCGATAGCATAGATTTCTGCCTGAAGAGTGATGGGGTAGGTACCTATTGGTTCGGAGTATTTAGTTTCATATCCCTGTCCCTGCTTTGGTTTTAGAATCATTAGTATACCACTTTATGGTATGGTCTTTTACATACTGAGCAAATGTTTCTCTCTTCCAATCCTTTTTAAGCTTTTTAAAGAAAGTCGAGTTAAACTAAAATACATATACTCTTCCTACGCTGACTCAATTAAAAATTCGTTTAACCGTAGGATAGTTCACGAAAAAGACAACTTCCCTTCGAAATTAACTTAAATCTGAATAACGACCGACCGTATCATCGGTAAATAATAGAATTTTCCCTCTGCCACAGTTTTATTTTTAGAACTCTGGGTTATCTATCGATTTTAAATGATGAACTGATGTTTTCCATCCACTTAGCTTAATGGGATTAGAGGAGCCAGAACACCTCTAACTAGGGATGGTCGATATTTTAGCGTATTGGTATTGTGTTTCGATGTTTTCAATTCGATACATAGATACTATATTATGTAGCTTATGTTTCTTAGTTTAAATTTAGTAAATAATACCGTATGATCGAAAAAAAAAACGGCGTCCAGTTGGCGTGGAAATGACGGTTGATGACATTCGCCATATCATTTTACATAAATATATAAAATGACGGCGATCTCTATTTTAAAGCCACCTCTGACTGCGTTTTTTTTTTTCTATCGTATTGTATTTTTTTGTTAAACATTCTTTTTCACGACATTTAATATAATTTATACCATCAATAACTGCAGTACAAGCTCTTTACTCGGAACATCCAATATCCGGAATATTACGAGGCTATATTCTGAATGCTACCTCTATAATCGGAACGTTCCCCTAAAGACTTGTCAATTACATAGCACGGTGTCCCCTTGCTTTGTCTTTCGATTTCTCTCTTCTTGAGAACGTTTGAACTTAAATGTATAAACCAGTTCGCTTCTGATGATTCCAGACTTTTATTAGAATATTTTTGTGTTTGTCGTTATTTTTTTAATGTGAAGTTATGTAACAAATATCTTTCAATATAATATCGATAATAATGTATTATTTATATTGAAAGTGTATTTTTGCTTTTTGTACGTTATAATACAATACACAAAGTTAATACTAAGGGCTGGCAAAGGTTAGTCTTGGGTCGAGATTTCCGTATGTAAGAAGAGTACAATGCGTTTATAATGTACTGAACAAAGAGAGAACAGTAAACACGTTGCCAAACGTACGAAATAAACCGAGAAATTGCGCACATTGTTACGAGACGTGAAAGGGGATATAGCAGATTTGTCGCAGTCCACCGGTCGACCCAATCAGTACCTCTGTCAGTACTTAAAGTTCTAGGGAAAGATGTACAAAGAATACAGATGTATAAAGATGTTAGCTTCACGATTTAATTACGTCTCTGGCGATACTTTATTTGTTTATTTATTAACGAGTCGTTGTAATTTTCCCTATAGATTGAAAATGTTTAAGTGCAAGTTAGAAACACTTGCATTTTTGGTAAAAATAAGTGGAATTGAGTTGGTGTTCGACAGTGGTCGCGCTATTAGAACTGAATTTGAAATGAATCGATATCTCAAAATCTATTAAAAATAATTGATTGTAGTTTTTTCAAAAACTTTCTTAACATCCCTGTTATATTTTCTTCGCAGACAGTATGTGAAATTCTTTATAAATAAAAAAGTTACACGATTGCCGAAAATTGCTATGCACTGAAAGTAAATGGATGGATTATTAAAAATTTTTGAATGAAAAAAAAAATAACCTTATCGAGTTTTTCTTATTTAAACATATTGTAAAAGATCCGATCTTCAAAATAAAAAAAGTTTCAGTATCTAAAGTGGTTCTTAAGTTATGGTTATGTGTTAAAAAGTTGAGTTTTTAAATTATCGCGATTACTGACGTTTTATCGTTATAAAAAATGGACGCCTTAACGATGTCCTTATAATTTCATTTCAGATGCTCAGAAACATATCTAATGATTTTATCTAGTTATCTTTTTGCAAAAAAAGTCGTTTAAAAACAGCGGTTTGCGACGTGAACTCTACCTGATTCGAAAAGGCGTACTGGCAACGCCGCAACAGAACACTGTTGCATATCTCTCACTCTGACTTAATAAGATCCCTATGCGATTTACTTCCACACATGTAAGTACCGACCCAAAAGTAACAGTTGCCAGCACGGTATATTCTGCTAATCGGAATAACTCCTGTTCCGATTATAGAGCTAGGACATGTATCGATACGTTGGGATATCGATATTTTGCGGGCTTTGTATGCGGTATCGATCTTATGTGAAGTATTGTACATCACTACCTTCAATGCTGGAAAGCCTGGCCTCACCCCATCGACCTACCCTAAATTACTAAACGGCTTACCTTTAATAGGTAAATTTAACCTGCTTTTCCTATATACTACTCTGAATCGTGGAAATTGCCGTTTTCCATTGTGGAAATGGATATATAGGGAGAAAAACACGCGATGATAGTAATTTATGTTATATCAATAAATTAAAATAATATACAAGGTGACTCTTTGTTCTAGAGACGTATTCTAATATCATGTCATATAAGAAGTTATTACTATAAAAACGCGTTTTGGTTTTTAAGAAAATTAGATTATATTTTTATGTTTTTTTTTGCTAAAACGGTATGGAAATTTGGAAAGGTATAAACGTGATTAACCATTATACAGGGTGGTCCGAACTGTATTCCGGAAACTTCGGTAGCATATTCTGCAGATAAAAATAAGTAAAAAAGTTCGTGTAAATGTATGTTCTAAATTGCTTTGTTGCGGAGATACAGGGTGTAGAAAATTTATTTATATTTCGAGTTTTTTCAAATAATTTCTGAAGTAACGGCAATATTTGGATGAAAATTGGTGTCTGGGAGTTTTTTGACATGAGAAATTTGATTTTGATGTCAATATGACTCCTACGTGTAGAGGGCGCTACTTACATATTTTATAACTGGTTTGAAGAGTAATAACTTTTCGTCCGACTTTTCCCGACATCAAAATCAAATTTCTTATGTCAAAAAACTCTCAGACCCCAATTTTCATCAAAATATTGACGTTAGTTCAGAAATTATTTGGAAAAAGTCGAAATAAAAATGAAACTTCTACACCCTGTATCTCCGAAACTAAGCATTTTCGGATATACATTTATGTGAACTTTTTTACTTATTTTTATCTGCAGAATATGCTGCCGGAGTTTCCGGAATACAGTTCGGACCATCCTGTAGAACAAGCAAAATTTGTACTAAAAATTAATTTTTCTCAAAATGTCAATAATAAAACAGTTTTTTCTGTTGTAAAGGCAATCTGGGGACATACTGTATATTATTTTTCATTATTAACTAGCATACTATAAAAATAGACGAATTTTAAGAGAAAATTGATTGTATACGGGGCGAATTAAAACTAGATGTTTGTATTTTTCTCCAATATTTCGGATGTTATTAGAAGCATTAGAAGTTTGGTAATTCTTTACTAAACACATAAATTACCCCCAGTTACGTACACCCTGTATACATGATTAATTTTAGTATAAGAATCTAATTTCGTTTATTTCCTAATAATATTTATTTGCTCAAATATTTGTATCTTCGTCCAGAGTGATTAACAAAAGTACTTTCTGGTTAAATTGTACAATTTTCCAACTTTCTAATATCATTTATTATCATCAGTTTTAAATCTATTATCCTAGTTAAACACCAGATTGGTCTGATACTGGATGCCGTGGATAGAGACGAGAATAACTCGTTTAAAATAATTTTAACGGTATTATTAAACTAGGAAGGAAAATAACCAAAGCGTATCGTCTTCAAAGGCTATTCGGGAACAGTCGCTCTCGCCTTGTATCCAATTAATGTGCTTTTCCGTAACTTCGTTTCGGTATAAATTTCGTCTGGTTCCGAAAACCCGTTTACTAGTTTTGCTAATAAGCATCGTCTGCCGTTGGATTTAATTTCTACCGAAAATAGCCGGGGTAAGAAGGACAGAAAATATTAGAGGCCGTTGTTATTTAACGATCTGTTATTTTAGACAACAGTTATTTAAAATAACAGTTTTTAACAGATGTTTGCAGTGAAACACATATTTTAAGTGAAAATTCTTCTTACTTCCGTTTGTCTGCCTGTCCGTCTGAGGACTCCATTCGGGTACCTCTATGCACGTGCCTACTTCCCCTAGGAGATGCAATACCTTGTCGTTAGTGGGGAAGCTCCTGGTCAGGTGCTGGGGGGAATCCCCTCTAGCACTTGGCTTGGTCTAAGAAGCATCTCACTCATCGTCTTGTCCCTGACTGTAGTGTTGTGGCCAGGGAATGCACCAAGACATATAACGATACCGGGCGGGGCTACGGACAGCCTCAACCTTGGGGCACCGGGGGGCACCCCATTGTATTTTACCCCTTACTTCTACATGCGGGGCTCTGTAGAAGTGGACCGACTGTCCCTAGCGACTCATAGGAACAGTATGAGATAATAATAATAATAGTATGCGATAATAATAGTAATAAAACATCACCGGTGAAGATGTGGGGAAACCCCCTAGCGACACTGGGAACAGTAACAATGAAAGTTCCAAGGGGCCAAACCCAAAGAGAACTACAGGAGAGGTGGCTGACACTTGCGTGAGACCATCCTCCGCAAGTGGCATACAAGCGACCACCTCCTCCAAGGGTCGGGAGCCTACCTCCTACCTCTAAACCCAACAGGCGACACAAGCTACCGTTTCGTCTACCCGGCCTGGGTCGTAGCTCCTCGACTGTGAGGGACACGGGTCTCCGTAGGAAGTCCTGGGACTGTATGATGAGTTATAACTCAAGAAAGGGGGACACAATAGATCTCTAAGGTCGCAGAGATTAACCCCCCTCTCACTTATTCTAATTCTAATGCACGTGCCTAGTTTATAAATATAATAAATAACGCTTTATTGTACAAAAGCCAAAATAGCTTCATCGACAAAGCATTTACAAAACAAACAAAAGCACAAAAATATACAAATAATAAAAAATATACAATACAAATCATACAATTGAAAAAAAATTACGTCATTAAAATTACAAATAGAACATACATGGACATTTCCGAGGGGTGTCTCACTCGGGTAAAAAATGTACGCGTACTGCCAAAATATCATTCTACTGCCAAGCGACTGCCAATGACTACGAAGAAGGCTGCCTATGACTGCCATGTAATTATTATAGACGACTGCCATAAGACTGCTAACGACTGCCAGCGACTGCCAAGAAAATGTACATGTAATTCCAATAGTGAGACACCCCTCGGACATTTCAGAACACAGAAAAAGGCGTATCAATAAAATTTTACAATAGGAAAATTGTAAATGGATATAATCATTTAAGAGTTATAAAATATTAAATACTAGACTTTTAACCAGTGTGTGAGATGATCAAAATTTTAAAATTTAAAATTGTTCATGATTAAACATCAGCAAAAATGTCGTATACCGCATATACCTCTCCCCAGTATGTATGATTGCAGAGCTTTGCGAAATGCGGGAAAAAATGAAAGCGACTTGATATTCAAAGGCAGATGATTGTACATTTTTTGGCATTGTACAGTATTGAGCCTTTAATTAGTTCTGAGCTTATCTGAAGAAAGTTCTTCTGATTAGTTGGCAGATAAAGATCGTGCTCTGCATTCCTAAGTGGATAGTTGTAAGATGGCCTTTCGGGCATAGCAGATATTATGTGCTTGCGGATTAAGCAAACGGATTCAAAAATTAATAAAGAAGGAATAGTCAGTATTTTGAAATCTTTAAAGAAATGCTGGCAGCGTGTTCTACTGTCCAGTCCCAATAAATATCGAACTGCTCTCTTTTGAAGTTTGAAAATACGATCAAATTTTGTTGCGCAGCAAGTACCCCAGAATGGAAGAGCATAACGAAGATGTGACTCAAAAAGGGCATAATAGGCTATTCTAGAGGTTGATAAGTCAAGTTCCTTAGAAACTGATCTTAGCGCAAAACAGCAAGCGCTTAGTTTCTTTGATAAAGCTTCGATGTGCAAGTCCCATTTTAACGAGTTGTCCACAACAAGTCCTAAGAATTTCACAGAGTCCACGACGCGACGGCGACGTCAATAGTAGTGTTATTAAGTACAAAAGGTTGTCTAGTATTATATGACAAAACTTTAGTTTTTGATAGGTTGAAGCTTAGGAGATTAGAATCGCACCAAGATTTAATGGTGCGGAAGTCACTGGATATAGTATTATATACTTTCGTAACATCTGGGCCGCTCCAAGTGAAACAAGTATCGTCCGCAAAGACGCAGATTTTACCGCTAATGTCTAGATTTGCAATGTCGTTGATAAACACCAGAAACAAAATAGGGCCAAGTAATGAACCCTGAGGGACACCACAATCTATAGGCTTACAAGAAGACATAGACGTATAGATCCTCACAAGCTGCCTTCTGATGCCAAGATATGACTTAAGCCATTCGAGCGGTTCATTTTCATTCATTTGGTTCCAATCGACCCGTAATAATTAAATAAAATCCTGACGATTTCGTCCATTTAGAAGCATCGGTTCGAGACGTCAAGGGCGTCATCCTATAGCCCGTCACCAATTATGCCGAAATCGACCCACATTTTTCTTCAATATCAAATCCTTAGTCCCACCCTGATGAAGATGTAAACGAAACGTCGTATTCAACTTTGCAGGGTGGTACCGTGTGCACCGTCGCTCACATAGCCTACCCACCAATTTTGGTCGCGATCGGACGACATCAATTTTTGACGTTTCTCACGTCAAAACTAAATGTCACAGTGACACGTGTCATACACGGTCAAGTTGGCCTCCAATCTATCGGCATACAAAATTTCATTTAAATCGGTTTTAGGTATAGGAACATGATATATTGTTGAAAATCAATTCTATTAGACTTTTAAAATTTTTTGAATAATATACATAATATGTATAGGTACCTAGGGTTCATTTTAAAATAACAAAAATTTGAGCAATAGTATAACAAATGGAAATAATTTATTAAATTAATATTTATATTTATTTATCCTCCCTATAGATCGAATATTTTCACTTTCCTTAACTTATAACTCAAATTTCAACTTTCAATAATATTATGCTGAATTGTTTTGAATTTCTGCCTGTTTATTCAATATCATTTTTTGTCAGTCTTATACATGTTTTAATTTTTATGGAGTGGTCAGAATTAAAATGGACCAAGTCCAGTTTTCTACTGTTGTAAGATAATCGTCTTTATACGTTTATAAAATATTTTTTTTTCTAGCAGCTATAGCCTGTTTCTCTTTGGTTTCTGAATATTCTGTTGATTCCTTTCAAAAGGGAACTGGATCAAGTCCATAAAATTTAACGCTGTTCGCGATTTTAACATACGTATTAAAGTTTACAGCTAAAAAATATTTTTTTTGATAAAATGAATGTTAATGAAACAAAGTCTGAACCATTTGCACCAAGTGAACCATTTGCACCACCATCAGCCATCTGAAAGGTCTGATTCTATCGATTCTGAAAATATAGTTTGATTTATCATTATTTTCACTATTACCACATCAATAAGTTAGGCCGTTTTTCTTACAAATACTTAGATATTTGACATGTTGATCTGAATAAAATTGCACGAGGAAGACAAATCTCATTTCATATAGACGTAACGTAACACACTCTAAAAGGCAACACATGAAAGATCTTCATCCCTTTATACCGCCTATACCTATACCATAATTGTTATAAAAGTCGAAGAAAAGGCTACTAATAGACAATGTGAAATCAACAAATACCTTAATGACGAAGAAGAATGTACCGATGAACCAATTTATATCTAAAATTTCAAATATTTTCAAAGACAAAATGGTTCAAGTCCAAAAAGTATAAACAAACAATCTTAAAAATTACCATAGTTGTATTTTGAGTTACTTTGCAATTATACATTTTAAAATATAATAAAGTATTGTGTCTAGTTTTCTTCTCCAGCTTGTTTTATTTTAATTAAGTAACACTAAAAAACTTTGCCTCTCATTTACTCCATAATTATCTTCTAGGACTTGATCCAGTTCACTTCTGAACCCCTCATATTATGAGAAATGAAAGTAGAGTTTTCAAAACTATAACAATATACCAGGTGTTCGTTTAAACATAGTAAAGATGACACTACATTTCAATGAAGCGGCAATCCTGTGACGCCGAAAATACTGTAAATAAAGCAGGTGGCTTTATTTAAAAACCGAAATATTCAAAAAATACTTTCACCGATTCTCCATACTCTTCTAATATACTTCTATCTTCTTCTGTATAGTATGCAAAAATTCGAGAAGAACAAAATACTACTATGATGTAAAAACAGGCAATTTGTATCTATTAATATCAAACAATGAAGGCGTTAGTGCTAAACAAACAGGGTACATCTTCCTTGTCAATTAACCCAGCGCACACAGTAGATGCAGGTCAACAGTAATTTAGCCCTATGGTGCATTGTGCCAATTAGCATTAAAGCGGGGCGATAGTGATTTACCCCAAGTTCAATTAAGACCAGGTTTGTTAATTTAAACAATTATATCGTTGGGTCTATAATGAGCGACGACGAATAGTCATGTGTCATTTTAAGTTGAATAAGGTTTATGTTAAGGATGGATAATAGCAACAGGGGATGTTCCAAAGTATCGATAAATTGTATCGATATTATCAATACGACACACTATATAGGGAGACCCAGTTTTACAAAATAGCTCCATATTAGGCGTTCTATTTCAGATTTTCATTCTAACTTTTAGTACTATAGTGGCTTAGATTCAAAAATAAAAACATTTTGCTGACAGTGGATTTGTCATAAAATTTGCATTCAGAAAATATCTGTCCAACCAGTCAGGGAAGATTTCACTAAATATTTAAAACTATATGTGTGAATTCGGATCCTAGATCATATACAGGGTGTTTCACAAAACATGTGTTATCTCTCGTGAGGAGATTCCTCAAGTAAAAATAAGATTTATTTTTCATATTAACATAGGCCCGGTTCTGCCGGTGTTAAAATTTTAATATTTTTTCCATTTATTGTATATTTTTATTTATATTTATTATCATTTTATAGCATTAAAATATGTAGCTCTTATAGTAACATTAACCCTCCAAATTTCATTCGAATCACTAAAAGTACCTACTTGGAAGAAAATTATAATAAATCGAAAGATTATTAAGATTTTAACACCCTATAGCTACGAAACAAGAATTGGACCTATGTTGATATAAAAAATAAATCTTATTTTTACGTGAGGAATCTTCCCACGAGAGATGGCACATGTTTTTTGAAACACCCTGTGTACTTACGTGGATACAAAAATAACTATGGAAACTGTCGCAAACATATTAACAAACGACTTATATTTATCTTCTTTTTTTATTGCACATGCGATGCTTCTACTCTATCTATCCTTGTCGAGGAACTATCGTCCCAGTCTTTCGATATTTGAATCAGTTTTATTCATATTTTTACAGAATTAAATTAAATAGGATTAATAAAGATGTAATTCTTCGTTAAACAAACCCTAAACAATTTGTTAAAATGTACCTACGCTTAGAAATAATACCAAAAATAATGAATATTTTACGTCAAAATCATTATCTTCCTAGGTCTCAGAAATTCATTAATTAAATTTTCGTTTAAACTTTCCACTTAGCCGAAAAAGAAAATCCTTCGACATCCTTTTAAAATTTCCACGACATCGCGATATAAAAAGATCGCGGAAAATTTTTGTACATCGCCTTACGACGTTGATGAATTATTTCCTTTTATTTTCTTTTGCATTCCCTTTTATTGTGGGAAATGGCAGGGTTGGATCTGCAATAATTACGTAATTTACTACGACGTTTTACACTACGAGTCTTTTATTTTATTTAACAGTGTAAATATTGTTCATTCTTCGATTTAGGATTGTTACATAAAAAAAACGGAAAATAAAAAGCGACCTTAGGTTTTCCCAAAATTTTAGTTTTAAAGTTGAGGGCTAGAACCTTTGGTGTTTACAACAGTAAAATAAAACACTAATACACCACAATAAACCAAAGCACATTACTTTTGCACTGGACGCGCGTTTCACTAATGTTAGCATCATCAGCAGATGATTGCTAATAATTTGCATTAATCTACGCATGCTGTAATAAATGTTGGTGAAATTAAACTAAATAATTTGATATTTTCCATCCCTGGATCTTGCGTAATAAATGAGAATTCAGTGAATTTTTCATCCCTCCTCTCTAAGTAATTCGGATTTTTTGAACAAAGGAAGTAGACTTGATAAGAGTTAATGCAGTTTTACCTTCAAGCCCTTGAAGGGTTTGGAAAACTTTTGAAGAAGTCGTTGATTCTTTTTTCTCGAATTGTCCAAGATATTTTTTATTGTCACAAATATTTTACTGCTCGAACTTCGACCATAAATCTTCGTATTTTAAAAATAAACATTGGTATAAAATATATCTAGTCCATTTATTTGTTTTTTTGTCGTGAAAATGTAACGTGATTCAGTGAAAATCCTCGAACTATGTAACAAGTTTCGCAATCTTTTTATTTATTTTTTTTTCGATTTTTCAATTTGAAAAGTAAACTTTGCCGTGCTGTTTGGTCCTTGTTGATTGTCTGGAGATTTATTTAGTTGTTAGTAAAGCAATCATTAAAAAACTTAGTTCAAGTTCCAGAATGTTTTCAACCTCCATAAATAACGATAAAAATATCAATTTTTAACTACTATATTCCTATAACTAACTATAAAAGAAAGCTGTTGTTCTTTTTGTCCTCCTATGTCGTTAATTCTTTTTTCTCTACATATTTATCCTGTAACAAGTACGTAATAAATGTTGATGTAACTAAACTAAATAATTTGAAATTTTCCATCCCTGGGTCTTGCGTAATAAATGAGAATTCAGCGATTTTTTCATCCCTCCTCTCTAAGTAATTAGGAACATTTATTTGTGACCTAAAATACGGATTTTTTGAACAAAGGAAGTAGACTTGATAAGAGTTAATGCAGTTTTACCTTCAAGCCCTTGAAGGAGTTGGAAAACTTTTGAACAAGTCGTAAATTCTTTTTTCTCGAACTGTCCAAGATATTTATTGTCCCAAATATTTTACTGCTAGAACTTCGTTCATAAATCCTCGTATTTTAAAAGTAAATATTGGGATAAATATAGTCCATTTATTTTTTTTTATCGTGGAAATGTAACGTGATTCAGTGAAAATCCTCGAACTATGTAACAAGTTTCGCAATCTTTTTATTTAGTTTTCTTCCGACTTTTCAATTTGAAAAGTAAACTTTGCCGTGCTGTTTGGACCTTGTTGATTGTCTGGAGATTTATTTAGTTGTTAGTATAGAAATCATTAAAAAACTTAGTTCAAGTTCTAGAATGTTTTCAACCTTAATAAATAACGATGAAAATATTAACTACAATATTCCTATAACTAACTATGGAAGAAAGCCGTTGTTTTCCTTGTCCTCCTGTGTCATTAATTCTTTTTTCTCTACATACCCTGTAACAAATACGTAATAAATGTTGAAGTAACTAAACTAACTAATTTGAAAATTTCCATCCCTGGATTTTGCGTAATAAATGAGAATTCAGCGAATTTTTCATCCCTCCTCTCTAAGTAATTAGGAACATTTATTTGTGACCTAAAAAATACGGATTTTTTGAACAAAGGAAGTCGATTTGATAAGACTTAATGCAGTTTTACCTTCAAGCCCTTGAAGGAGTTAGAAAACATTTGAACAAGTCGTTAATTCTTTTTTCTCGAACTGTCCAAGATATTTATTGTCCCAAATATTTTACTGCTAGAACTTCGATCATCAATCCTCGTATTTTAAAAGTAAATATTGGGATAAAATATAGTCCATTTATTTGTTTTTTTTGTCGTGGAAATGTAACATGATTCAGTGAAAATCCTCGAACTATGTAACAAGTTTCACAATCTTTTTATTTAGTTTTCTTCCGACTTTTCAATTTGAAAAGTAAACTTTGCCGTGCTATTTGGTCCTTGTTGATTGTTTGGAGATTTATTTAATTGTTAGTATAGAAATCATTAAAAAACTTAGTTCAAGTTCTGGAATGTTTTCAACCTCAATAAATAACGATGAAAATATTAACTACAATATTCCTATACCTAACTATGGAAGAAAGCCGTTGTTTTCCTTGTCCTCCTGTGTCATTAATTCTTTTTTCTCTACATACCCTGTAACAAATACGTAATAAATGTTGATGTAACTAAACCAAATAATTTGAAATTTTCCATCCCTGGATCTTGCGTAATAAATGAGAATTCAGCGAATTTTTCATCCCTCCTCTCTAAGTAATTAGGAACATTTATTTGTGACTTAAAAATACGGTTTTTTTGAACAAAGGAAGTAGACTTGATTAGAGTTAATGCAGTTTTACCTTCAAGCCCTTGAAGGAGTTGGAAAACTTTTGAACAAGTCGTTAATTCTTTTTTCTCGAACTGTCCAAGATATTTATTGTCCCAAATATTTTACTGCTCGAACTTCGTTCATAAATCCTCGTATTTTAAAAGTAAATATTGGGATAAAATATAGTCCATTTATTTGTTTTTTTTTGTCGTGGAAATGTAACGTGATTCAGTGAAAATCCTCGAACTATGTAACAAGTTTCGCAATCTTTTTATTTAGTTTTCTTCCGACTTTTCAATTTGAAAAGTAAACTTTGCCGTGCTGTTTGGTCCTTGTTGATTGTCTGGAGATTTATTTAGTTGTTAGTATAGAAATCATTAAAAAACTTAGTTCAAGTTCTAGAATGTTTTCAACCTCAATAAATAACGATGAAAATATTAACTACAATATTCCTATACCTAACTATGGAAGAAAGCCGTTGTTTTCCTTGTCCTCCTGTGTCATTAATTCTTTTTTCTCTACATACCCTGTAACAAATACGTAATAAATGTTGATGTAACTAAACTAACTAATTTGAAAATTTCCATCCCTGGATCTTGCGTAATAAATGAGAATTCAGCGAATTTTTCATCCCTCCTCTCTAAGTAATTAAGAACATTTATTTGTGACCTAAAAAATACGGATTTTTTGAACAAAGGAAGTAGACTTGATAAGAGTTAATGCAGTTTTACCTTCAAGCCCTTGAAGTAGTTGGAAAACTTTTGAATAAGTCGTTAATTCTTTTTTCTCGAACTGTCCAAGATATTTATTGTCCCAAATATTTTACTGCTAGAACTTCGATCATAAATCCTCGTATTTTAAAAGTAAATATTGAGATAAAATATACCTAGTACATTTATTTGTTTTTTTTGTCGTGGAAATGTAACGTGATTCAGTGAAAATCCTCGAACTATGTAACAAGTTTCGCAACCTTTTTATTTAGTTTTCTTCGATTTTTCAATTTAAAAAAAGTAAACTTTGCTGTGCTGTTTGGTCCTTGTTGATTGTCTGGAGATTTATTTAGTTGTTAGTAAAGAAATCATTAAAAAACTTAGTTCAAGTTCCAGAATGTTTTCAACCTCAATAAATAACGATAAAAATATTAATTTTTACTACTATATTCTTATAACTAACTATAAAAGAAAGCTGTTGTTCTTCTTGTCCTCCTATGTCGTTAATTCTTTTTTCTCTACATATTTATCCTGTAACAAATACGTAATAAATGTTGATGTAACTAAACTAAATAATTTGAAATTTTCCATCCCTGGGTCTTGCGTAATAAATGAGAATTCAGCGAATTTTTCATCCCTCCTCTCTAAGTAATTAGGAACATTTATTTGTGACTTAAAAAATACGGATTTTTTGAACAAAGGAAGTAGACTTGATAAGAGTTAATGCAGTTTTACCTTCAAGCCCTTGAAGGAGTTGGAAAACTTTTGAACAAGTCGTTAATTCTTTTTTCTCGAACTGTCCAAGATATTTATTGTCCCAAATATTTTACTGTTAGAACTTCGATCATAAATCCTTCTATTTTAAAAGTAAATATTGGGATAAAATATATCTAGTCCATTTATTAGTTTTTTTTGTCGTGGAAATGTAACGTGATTCAGTGAAAATCCTCGAACTATGTAACAAGTTTCGCAATCTTTTTATTTAGTTTTCTTCCGATTTTTACAATTTGAAAAGTAAACTTTGCCGTGCTGTTTGGTCCTTGTTGATTGTCTGGAGATTTATTTAGTTGTTAGTAAACTAAATCATTAAAAAACTTAGTTCAAGGTTTTAGAATGTTTTCAATCTCAATAGATAACGATAATATATGCTGCTCTCTAAATAATTAGGAACATTTATTTGTGATGTAAAAATACGGATTTTTTTGAACAAAGGAAGTAGGCTTGATAAGAGTTAATGCAGTTTTACCTTCAAGCCCTTGAAGGAGTTGGAAAACTTTTGAACAAGTCGTTAATTCTTTTTTCTCGAACTGTCCAAGATATTTATTGTCCCAAATATTTTACTGTTAGAACTTCGATCATAAATCCTTCTATTTTAAAAGTAAATATTGGGATAAAATATATCTAGTGCATTTATTCGTTTTTTTTTCGTGGAAATGTAACGCGATCCAGTGAAAATCCTCGAACTATGTAACAAGTTTCGCAATCTTTTTATTTTGTTTTCTTCCGATTTTTCAATTTGAAAAGTAAACTTTGCCGTGCTGTTTGGTCCTTGTTGATTGTCTGGAGATTTATTTAGTTGTTAGTAAAGAAATCATTAAAAAACTTAGTTCAAGTTTTAGAATGTTTTCAATCTCAATAGATAACGATAATATATGCTGCTCTCTAAATAATTAGGAACATTTATTTGTGATGTAAAAATACGGATTTTTTGAACAAAGGAAGTAGGCTTGATAAGAGTTAATGCAGTTTTTACCTTCAAGCCCCTTGAAGGAGTTGGAAAACTTTTGAACAAGTCGTTAATTCTTTTTTCTCGAACTGTCCAAGATATTTATTGTCCCAAATATTTTACTGTTAGAACTTCGATCATAAATCCTTCTATTTTAAAAGTAAATATTGGGATAAAATATATCTAGTGCATTTATTCGTTTTTTTTTCGTGGAAATGTAACGCGATCCAGTGAAAATCCTCGAACTATGTAACAAGTTTCGCAATCTTTTTATCTAGTTTTCTTCCGATTTTTACAATTTGAAAAGTTAACTTTGCCGTGCTGTTTGGTCCTTGTTGATTGTCTGGAGATTTATTTAGTTGTTAGTAAAGAAGTCATTAAAAAACTTAGTTCAAGTTTTAGAATGTTTTCAATCTCAATAGATAACGATAATATATGCTGCTCTCTAAATAATTAGGAACATTTATTTGTGATGTAAAAATACGGATTTTTTGAACAAAGGAAGTAGGCTTGATAAGAGTTAATGCAGTTTTACCTTCAAGCCCTTGAAGGAGTTGGAAAACTTTTGAACAAGTCGTTAATTCTTTTTTCTCGAACTGTCCAAGATATTTATTGTCCCAAATATTTTACTGTTAGAACTTCGATCATAAATCCTTCTATTTTAAAAGTAAATATTGGGATAAAATATATCTAGTGCATTTATTCGTTTTTTTTTCGTGGAAATGTAACGCGATCCAGTGAAAATCCTCGAACTATGTAACAAGTTTCGCAATCTTTTATCTAGTTTTCTTCCGATTTTACAATTTGAAAAGTTAACTTTGCCGTGCTGTTTGGTCCTTGTTGATTGTCTGGAGATTTATTTAGTTGTTAGTAAAGAAGTCATTAAAAAACTTAGTTCAAGTTTTAGAATGTTTTCAATCTCAATAGATAACGATAATATATGCTGCTCTCTAAATAATTAGGAACATTTATTTGTGATGTAAAATACGGATTTTTGAACAAAGGAAGTAGGCTTGATAAGAGTTAATGCAGTTTTACCTTCAAGCCCTTGAAGGAGTTGGAAAACTTTTGAACAAGTCGTTAATTCTTTTTTTCTCGAACTGTCCAAGATATTTATTGTCCCAAATATTTTACTGTTAGAACTTCGATCATAAATCCTTCTATTTTAAAAGTAAATATTGGGATAAAATATATCTAGTGCATTTATTCGTTTTTTTCGTGGAAATGTAACGCGATCCAGTGAAAATCCTCGAACTATGTAACAAGTTTCGCAATCTTTTTATTTAGTTTTCTTCCGATTTTACAATTTGAAAAGTTAACTTTGCCGTGCTGTTTGGTCCTTGTTGATTGTCTGGAGATTTATTTAGTTGTTAGTAAAAGAAGTCATTAAAAACTTAGTTCAAGTTTTAGAATGTTTTCAATCTCAATAGATAACGATAATATATGCTGCTCTCTAAATAATTAGGAACATTTATTTGTGATGTAAAAATACGGATTTTTTGAACAAAGGAAGTAGGCTTGATAAGAGTTAATGCAGTTTTACCTTCAAGCCCTTGAAGGAGTTGGAAAACTTTTGAACAAGTCGTTAATTCTTTTTTCTCGAACTGTCCAAGATATTTATTGTCCCAAATATTTTACTGTTAGAACTTCGATCATAAATCCTTCTATTTTAAAAGTAAATATTGGGATAAAATATATCTAGTGCATTTATTCGTTTTTTTTTCGTGGAAATGTAACGCGATCCAGTGAAAATCCTCGAACTATGTAACAAGTTTCGCAATCTTTTTATTTTGTTTTCTTCCGATTTTTCAATTTGAAAAGTAAACTTTGCCGTGCTGTTTGGTCCTTGTTGATTGTCTGGAGATTTATTTAGTTGTTAGTAAAGAAATCATTAAAAAACTTAGTTCAAGTTCCAGAATGTTTTCAACCTTGAGATGAACCGCCTGCCTATTTAAAAATAGACATATTTATTTAAATTCAAAACATTCATTTTTAAGACACTCTGTATACATAAACAAAATTATTGAATTTTAAAATATTATTCACAAACTAGGAAGAGGGAAATCAGGCGACGAACAGAGATGATAGTTGTTAAAAAATAATAGCTTCTTTCCTAACCGCTCGGCTCGCATGTGTATACCCACCTTAACAACGTTACTGGGCTCACGACTATAATTAAAATACATTAAAAAACCTGATCTACTCCGATATCTAATTCAATCGAAGTTTGCGTATTAACTTTTCCTCCGCTTTCTACAACTCCTAAAACTATCCTCTCCCCTTATCCCTCCCACTCGTTCTTCCACTGTTCGATTAACGAAAATTTCCAAATCAAATTCCGATCCGCGCCGATATCCGGCACGATTTCCAGGAATTTTAAGCCGGGAAAAACGACAGATTTATTTCGGCGGATTCGAGGAAACTCCGTCCAGGGATTTTCCGCGTATCGTCACAGTAAAATGCTGAAATAAATGTGAAATTAATAGTCGAGGAAGTCGTTTGGGCCCGTAGTAAAGGATTTCGTTGAAAACTGTGTGTTTATTTTGGTTCTTAGAGTTTAAAAGTATGTTAGAGGTAGGTTTAAAATCGACTTAAAATGTTTGTTTCTAGTAAGAATGGTTAAGTAGGTTTCTGATACGAATGGGAACTAGTAAACAGAAAAGACATTCTTATAAATAACGCAACACTGGATATAGTAGAAGAATATACAGGGTGATTCCTGTAAGTCGGTCATGCTTTCGGAGAATAATAGAGGACGTCGAAATATTAATTTTGATACAGCACACTATGGGTCAGATGTGTCTCTTACGCAAGTTACAGGGTATTACAGTTTCTGTAAAATTAAAAATATTCTTTAATAGTTTTTTAACAGTTGAAGGTATCGTTATAAAATTGAATTATAGGAGTCTACCTAACAGAGGCACTTTAAATGTAAAAAGAAGAGGTTTTAGTTTCAACCAGTGGCGTAGATGTGAGATCGAGTAATTTTTGCAAAAAATAGTACGCCACTGATAAAAAATAAAGTTTTTAGAGTTTTTTTATTTACTCGGTTTATTTCCAAGCAAAAACGTATCTTGGAACTTTCTCCTATCTAACACCATTTTGTCACAATTTAAAAATAAATACATGTTTTAATGAGAATCTTAAATACAGCGAATTATAACTAGAGGGCAGAAAACACATGTGCATCTCGTCAGCTCCCTTCATCACTTACATGTGAATTTAAATGGGCCAAGGTTTAGCTCCTTAAATAAATTTTTCAAAAATTATAAATTTAAACTAGAAATATTTTTATTGTTAATAATAAAATTCTTAGTTTTAAGGTAGTTAGAATAATTCGGCATATTTAAGGTTCTCATTCAAAAATTATTTATTTTTAAATTGTGACAAAATGGTGTTAGATAGGAGAAAGTTGCAAGAGACATTTTTTCTTAGAAATAAACCAAGTAAATAAAAAAACTCCGAAATTTTTATTTTTATCAGTGGCGTACTATTTTTTTTTTGAAAAAATTACGCGATGTGTATCACGTCTACGCCACTGGTTGAAACTAAAACTTTTTCTTTTTACATTTAAAGTGCTCCTGTTAGGTAGACTCCTATAATAAAATTTTATAACGATACTTTCAACTGTTAAAAAACTCTTAAAGAATATCTTTAATTTTTCAAAAACTTTAACACCCTGTATCTTGCGCAAGAGGCATTTCCGACCCATAGTGTGCTATTTCAAAATTAATATTTCGACGTCCCCCATCATTCCCCGAAAGCATGACCGACTTACAGGAATCACCCTGTATACAGGGTGTCCCAGAAATAAGTGCAAATATTTTAAGGGGTGATAGATCTCAATAAAATAAAACATATTTTCTCTTTATCGTTTTTCAAATAAGTTCAAAATAACGGAGTTATTTTACTTTGAAAATTTCCAAAAAAAAAAGATTTTTTGCTAAAATTTTGAGAACTACTGGATCTTTTCTGGATTTTCTTTGTTGTAAATTTAATCCACTACCTATTTTGCCATATTATCAAGAAATTATTTTTTTTAAACAAAAACTAAAAAAATTTCCAAAAAAAATTTCAAAAAATTCCGAATTTTCAAAAAAAAAATTTCGCGAAAAAAGGCTCTTAGGCGTGTTTCTGGGGTTGAACAATACTACCAGTTAAAATATTTGCACTTATTTCTGGGACACCCTGTATATTTGGGACAACTATACATAGCTCGGGATCTCCACTACCTGAAGAATTAAGTTACCATGGAGTACTTATGGAAAAAACTCAATTGTGTTCAAATCTAGAATGCCGCTTTGTTTAAAGAAGAAAACATTCGACCAATGTGTACTACCAGTCGTGACCTATGCAGGCGAAACCTGGACACTTAAAACGGACATTATAAGGAAATTGCAAATCGCACAACGGCTCAATGGAACGACATATGCTGGAAGTAACCAAGAAAGACCGTAAAAGCATAGAGTGGATACGACAGAAGACCAAGGTAATAGATGCCATCCGCAGAATCAAATCCTTCAAGTGGCAGTGGGCAGGACACCTGGCAAGATGGACGGACAACCACAAAAATTACAGCATAGGGCCCAGGGGAAATTAAGAGACCTAGAAGACCAAACCTGAGATGGGGTCATGATATTAGGAAATTAGCAGGGATAACTTGTGCCCGTATAGTCAACAATAGACAACAATGGGCCCAACTACAAAGAGAATATCTAAATATGCGAGGAATTGTACTATAACTGGAAATGAATAGATGGCTGAAGAATGGAGATACTGTTTCTATAATGTAGAATAAAATTCCGGAATAGTCAAAAATATCCTGGTAGAACTTTCAAAACTAATAGTGTTCTTCAAGATTCGTGGGAATAACAAGGTTGTGCTCAGTGTCGTGCACTTCTAAAAAAATAATTATTATTTATTATGCCTATTAAGTAGCCTTCTTGTCCGATAGTCAAGCAGCCTTAAGAACGATGAACTCAGTACCCATCAGTTCGAAGCTGGTTAACGAATGGCGAGAGAAGCTGAATAAATTAGACAAAGAAAGTTAAGTTCTCCTACTCTGGGTGCCAGCCAACCAAATGTAATGAAAAAGCAAACGATCTGGCTAGAAACGTAGCGTAGCCTAACCTAACAGTTCTGCTAATTGAAAACCAAGTTAAAGCAGAACTCAAGAACCTGGAAGCCTCCATCCGTAACCAGTACTGAGAACGGTTTAAGACACGGTTTAAGACACTCGAAGAAATTTCTCAGCACTTACGACCGAGATCTTGATTTAAGTAAGAACGGTCTTCGGATTGTCACGAGGTTTTAAACAGTACACTGTCTCTTTAATGAACGCCCCAGTAGATTGAAGCTCATAATATACAACAAAGATATAATAAACAAAAATGGGTAACACCATAACACCTCATAACTCGTCGTCGTCTAACCTAACCATTCATGCCATAAACTTTGGTACGATCGATATTGGATATAGAGAACTAACAAAACCGTAGTATGTCTCAGAGACTGGCTTTGTCAAAGCTGCGAGACTGTATGATGAGTTATAAACTCGTTTGATTTTATTGCCCTTTAGGATAACATGATTTTAACACTTTGTAATTCTTGTCCTTGATCACACTCAACAGAATCATTACCATTTTGTTCCATTTTTCTAATTTTGAAAGAAATTTTGCCCAAGAAATGTTCCTTGGATAAAATTAGCTAGATATAGCAACCTGCAATCCGAGTAGTCCTCATTAGGCATTTTGAAGAATAGACGGACTATTTTACTACTACCCTCTCGGGGGTATCACTGTGTAGTTTTCGTGTCCATCTTTTGCCAGTCCTTCTCATTAGGTGACCTATTTATTGCTACTTAAGAGATATTTAATTCTGTAGAGTACTTCTGTTACCTAGGTCTTCTCTCTTATTCCCTCTAGTCCCTTGTAGTCCCTTCTTGTTACCTCAAATAGCTTATGATTGCAGAATTTGCTATTACAATTTTTGAATACATTCGATACCAATAATTAAACTTTAGTAATGTAATCGATGGCGTTGATTTAAAATTCATTTAGCAATACGTAACTGAAACGAAGTACATCAG